>NC_136800.1:23441530-23651530 GCF_951216825.1 Electrona antarctica | reverse complement strand
TGGGAAGAGAACCCTGCAGATACAAACAGTCACATCACTAGGGTTGGGAAGAGAACCCTGCAGATACAAACAGTCACATCACTAGGGTTGGGATGAGGAACCGGACCAACGGGATCCAACATTGAGGGACCGGAATCAGTTCCTGAACTGGTTTCATCACACTGTCACAGCTGGTATGTGGACTTCACGTCTGCTAATTATACCTGTTCTTGAACCTTTTAACCATACTGTAACTCTGGGTGCACCCTAAATGGAACCAAATGGACCTGTGAGGGTCCTTTAGTTCCATTTGTAACTATATTTATCGATACTTCAGAATCAAGGGCCATCGGACAGCAGTGCTTCAAAACAATGGTGTTTTGGACTAATGGGCAGTCCCCGAGTTACAGACCTGTAAGGGTCCATTTGGAACCTACAGGAATCGTTAAACATAAGGAATCGGACTGTTAAGAGTTAATCAATAAGGAACCGGAATAGTTAAAATCCAAAAGGATCGAAACCATACACAAATGATTTCGCTACTGTATCTTATATCTCTCTCCATATTTCAACTGTTTTACACATTACACTGTAAGTTATGAATTAATATGAATGCTCCTGGTGGTAGCTGCCACAAGAAACACAAATATCTTACCTTATCTTATCTTATCTTATCTTATCTTATCTTATCTATTTTTCTGTGTTGCCTGGTTCCTACCTGGTGTTCTCAGTGAAGTCAAGTCTTGGGCTGAGCACATAGGCAGCTTCAGACACGAGCGATCCCTCAATCTGGAATTGATTGGAATTCCACGTGTTAAAAACAATGTACAATCAGTGATTCGTGTTGATCTCACATTATTCATCTCAGTCCTGGGTGGACTTATTCATTGATTATAGTAAGTATGCTATAGAGTCAACAATCAAGTATTGACCCTAACCCTAATTAACACGTGTATAGTAAAACATTGATAAACGCTAACATTTTAAGAACATTTTAAGAACTTGATACTGCTGTAAAATATAGGACGTATGGTCCATCCTAGTTTAGCCATGTGCAATAATGAGAGGGTCCATTTGGTTACATGTGTACACTCTCAGAGTTAATGATTTTACTGTGTAAGGAAGGAATCAAGGATACACACTATAGTAGTACCCCCTCAGTTTAAGTTTTATGTACATATTGTTTTACTATATAAAGATTATGTGTGCCCCCTCAACATTTTCAACTGCCCCCTCAGAAATTTCATCCTGGAGCCGAGCAATGTGATAATTATAAAATGAGTGCAGACCTTCTTAGCTTTCAGGTCGATCTTCATCGTGGAGAGCAGGTCAAATCCTCGGTAGGTCAGGCTGGGGTCTGCGTTCTGTATTAGAGGACACACCGACTCTGGAGAAGATCACATCATGTCACATCTGTGTCCCGTAGAGCAGTGGGTTCGTACAGACAGACATACAGATGTATGTAGGACAGACAGACAGACAGACAGACAGACAGACAGACAGACAGACAGACAGACAGACAGAGACAGACAGAACTCACCCTCACACAGTTTCTGCTCCATAGCGTCCCTGATGTTTCCTATGGTGGCGTAGTCCTCAGCATAGAGCACATAGGTGTTCAGAGGACTGTTGGCCATGGACACCAGCTCTGACTTGGTGATCTCACTACCAACGCCCACCGCAAACACCATGATGTTCTGAGACTGATCACGCGCACGCACACACACACACACACACACACACACACACACACACACACACACACACACACACACACACACACACACACACACACACACACACACACACACACACACACACACACACACACACATTTATTATTTAAATTAAGTAATTTTTGTCTTGACATTGGCCACTTGGGTTTCTCCATCAATGTACATGGCAGCCACGCTGTCCAATAGCTGTGATGAAGCCATTTTTTTGTTAGTTTTAATTAGTTCCTAGAGAGTTTAATCTGTACCTGTTTGGATAAATGAAAGTGCTGGACATGTATAGACTCCTGTTATACATTCTAATCTACAGTATATCAATGAGTATCAGATTATTTAGATATTTAACACTTATTTTAACAAATCGGTTTGACGACAAACAGTCTAAGTCCAAATTTCATTCTGACCCCTCCACGAAAAGGCCTCGTTGTCCTGAACCCTTATCTATCATTTATACATTATGGATCAATAGTGTGGACTTAGACTGTTATTCGTCTGTGGCATTCATATAATGTTTCGAGACAATGGCATCGATATATGAATGCATTCATTCAAATGAATTGCAGACTGCAGCTTTTACAGCGGCTTGACCTCTGACCTTTGCCTCCAGCGCCGCATCCACCACGTCATCCTGGCTTCGCCCATCGGTCAGGACCACGGCGATGCGGTTCTTGGCAGCATGCGTCCGATTGGACGACGGGAACACATGCTGCGTGGCAAACTTTATGGCCCGTCCAGTCTACCAAATACACAAATTATATACTCAAGGATATGCAAAAGTTAAAATTATCAAGTATATTTTCACCAATGCATTGATACACAATACAGTTTCAGTTAGTTATCGTTTTTTTTTATTATAGTTTAGTTCAGTTAATGAAAATGATTTAATTAACAATAACCTTGAACCCTGCCCACCTGTGTGTTTCCTCCCAGGTAGCCAATGGAGTGGATGGCCTCCACCAGCTCCTTACTGGACAGATGCTTCCCCAGGGGGATCTCCAGACGAGGGGTGTCGCTGTACTGGACCACACCCACCTGCAGTGGGATGGGATGGGATGGGATGGGATGGGATGGGATGGGATGGGATGGGATGGGATGGGGTGGGATGGGGTGGGGTGGGATGGGGTTAGTTCCGTTCCCTTTATCCGTCCTGCTTCATGCACCCAATCCATTCTTTTCTATAGAGGGTATGCGTGTGACATCATCATCAAACCCGGAAGTTATGCAGGAATGCCTACTGACTGGCAAAAAACTACTTTCTGGCCTTGACAACCCATGCATCCAAACAGAAAAGTCCTATCTGATTGCATTAAACAACGTTAAACAATGTTAAACTCACTTTGCATGTTGCTTTGCCACTCGATTTGCCACTCGATGTGCCATTCACTTTAAGCATGAGCATACCCTCTATTAACCCATTAAGACCTGGGGACGATTTATTTTGTATTATTTAAATTACTTCTAAATGCAAACAGTTTTCTGAAATGTTGCTGTATGTGGTATGTATTTGGCTGTCGACTCCATCTCAAAATATTTGCTTCCAGGGACCCCCAGAACTAAAGATTTGAGTTAAAAATATTAAAAATATAGTTAAAAATATTTAAAATATATATTGAAAGCGTTGCACAAATTTTCAGTTATTAAAAAATAGCAGATCTACCAGCTCATAGCGCAGCTCAGCTTCTGCAGAACATAGAACATAGGAGATCTATGTTCTGCCAAAGCTTTGCCCGCAATAACAGAAAACTGAAAATACACTAGCATAGAGCCCTGAGGAACTCCGGTCGACATGGTAGTCTTTTGACCTGTGTGTGTTGGGAGCTGACGTCGAAACTGTGAGTGATGTTGACGATCCACTGCTTAGCCAGTTGGAAGTCTGCCTTCCCCAGGCTGCTAGACCCATCCATGATGAATACCAGGTCATTACATGTTGTACTGCAACCTGAGAGAGAGAGAGAGAGAGAGAGAGAGAGAGAGAGAGAGTTATCTTGCCATGAGGTAACTCCAAAGATGGGCAATAAATCTAAAACAATTATTCACATTGATTAAAATTATCATTCAAGTAGCAGGAGCGAAGAGCTCCGAAGTCTGACGTCACTTTCAGTAGAGGTCGTCAATCTCCAGGTTCATGTATTTGTTTATTTGCATTGAGATCCCCAAACGGCGATTTTAGGTCGCTTCATATAAGAACTGTGTTTGAAAAATAAACCGACCACCTCGGCGTTTCTGTCAGGGGAGTGGCTGTGCGTCGTTAATGATGTCCATTCATATTTGATACAGCCAGTTTCTAGAGAAAATGGAATTAATGTGACCGCAAAAGCCTTGAAACTACATATGAATGCAATGTCGCTGAGCATATACGTCACGCCCAGCTGTCAACATATTGCGTTCCTGAGATTCCTCGTTGACGTAAGCTCAGCTGGTGGTGACTCGACTCGTACTAACCACGATACATTATATATCAATAAAATAAAAATAAAAATAAACGTAATTAACGTTCAGTTTCTGTTGTGCGACGGGCTGCGGGCAGAAGCAGCCTACCCGGAAATGTAGTCTCTGGGTTGTTTGGCTCGTTTCTAACGCTTATTTTGTTACTCTTTGGGTATATTTGTACATTTCCACCTTCAGTCGATGCTTCATATCCATATGAGTGAAAAGGCCGGGGTGATCGGTTTATTTTTCAAACACAGTTCTTATAAGTAGGGGAGCCTATCAGTTTCCGTGATTTCGGAATGTTAATTTTTGGAGACATGTATATCTTAATTCTTGAGGTTACCAGAATGCCAAAAAAACATGTCTCCAATTTTTTATGTCAGGTTTAGCATGTTTAATTAGCATAATTAGCTATATAATTGCCAAAAACAGAAAATGGCAATAACTTTGCTTCTAGGTAACTTATAAAGGTGATCTAAGAGTCTAAGTCCATGTTTGTGATGTCCAGAAATTCATCTGTTACCATTGTGAAGTCATACAATCTTTCCTAATTATCATAATTAGCATAAATTATGCAAAAAACTGGTGGAAATCAGCAAATTGCTGAATTTTTTACTTTTAATTAACTTTTAAAGCTTCTCACAGACTCTAAGTGTATGTTTACAAGTCCAGGAATTATCATCATCCTATAAATAAATCATGCAACCTTTTGTCTATGTAATAATCTTGTAATAATCACACCGAAACCAGAAATAGCTATATTTCTTTGCTTTAAGTTAATTAATGAACGTGATCTTACAGTGTAAGTCTGTTTGCATGTCTAGAAAATATTCTCTTTCCATAACTAGGATATGCAACCTTTTCTTATTAGCGTAATTTGCATATATATATCCCTCATATAAAATAAATCACAATATGAGAAATGGTCACAGAATGATCACATTGTTAATTCTAATATTTACAGAAAGTTTTGAAAATGCATTTAAATTGAAGGGTCTCCATCTTCGTCATCGCCAATCCCCAACAGATCTGCCTTACTTACATTACCACACACCTCTTCATCTGCCCCACACATGCACATCTCAGAGCAGTTCAAATGTTGGGATCGACAAGAACAATGTGACATGCACTGTGATTTCTTGCAGCCACATTTGACCAGTTGGGTAATGGTGCCTGGGGCTGGGGGATCCCGTGTTGTAACTGGCACCAGTTGATCTCCCTCAGCCTCCCATCCATATTGAGTTGCTGGTGGCATATGTGGGTTAGGTACATGGTCCTGATCCCATACCATTGCCTGATAATGTGCACTGGCAATGGCTTGATTTAATGCTCCTTGTGTAGGTGGCAGCTTCTCGGCTTCTAATTGTTTCTTGGTGAATAACCTCCACCTGAGCTCACCAACAACATTTGTACCGGGCTCGTACAGCTGGCAAACAAATGCTTCAATTTTTTTTCTGTGTCAGAACTGAGCTTTTTTGTAGCTCCTAAAGTAGCAAATGCAGATACCACCTCCACAGGACACCTTTTCAGGGCTTGCCAACAGGTTAACTTTCCCTTGCCAGCAAAATGGCCTGTCTGGTCAGCTCCAGAGAAGGCATGGAACCCTGGTAAGGCTGAAGTCATCGTTTTACCCAGTGCCTGTACTACTGGCTCCAGTGAGATGACATGTTTTTTGTTCCCCACTCCGGTGATGAAATAGGTGTCCTTGCACAGCTGATGGTACCGTCGGATTGCAAGAACAAAGACATCAGTGTCAGCCTGTCAGGGGACTCAATGTAGAGCTGTGTTGCCCTTCTTTGGACAGCATCCAGGCTGTGCAGGATTATCCTTGTGTCCTGTGAGCTGTGGAGATGTTTTACATCAATAGAGTTTGAGTTGACATCCTGCCTTGACGTGATTATAAAACACGTTGGGTCTCCCCTGGAAGTGTTGGAGGGCTTTCTTAGCAAGATAGACAGTCAGCTCATCTTTGGTGCTGATACCTGACAAGAACTGTTTTTCTGATACCTTCCCTATCGGTGTGTTGTCTTCCATATGATAAGTGGTAGGGGGCTTGCCACCCCGGCGTCACTTACGTGTGGCCTCCTTCAGTGAAGATGCAATGTCATAGCGGTCAAAAACTACATGGATCTCACTATGTTCTTTGGTCTTCGTGTCCAGTTTGGCTATGAAGTGGTCAGCCCATTGGGAACACGTCTTGATCCATGGTGCATGGCTTTCCCATTGCCTGTACCAATGCCATTCCATATATGACAGTTACACTCTTAGCTGGCACGGGACAACTGTCAGTGGCAGCACTCTGTGGTTGCTGATCAACACCAACGTCACCAGTCCTCTTCTCATTCTGCAGCTCCTCGAGAATGGTCATGAGCATGCTCTTGTCTGTGCAGGGCTGAATGTCACCAGTCACTGTAAAGAAGGCACATGGTTTGGCAGTGAACTCATGCTGGCCAATGGCTTCTTTGAGGTTGATCTCTGACCGTGATCGAGCAACAATCAGCATTCGAGCAAACAGTGACCTGTCATCCTTCAATTCCACCACCTGGTCAGCAAGCTTGTGCTTCACTACTTTTCCTGCACTCTTCCACATCTTCAGTTGAACCTTTTTCATTCTGGCCCAGACACTGACTTCATTTTTGTTCATTTTTGCTCTTTCACAAAAGCAACATATTTCTGCTGGCCAATTTCGTCTTGGCTGCATACATCTTTCTCCACGTGGGGTGACATCACAACTTTTGTGATGATATTGGGTAGGTCTTTGCCATCATATGTTAGAGGATTCAAAGATGACTTGATCACATGCTTCAATCGAAGGACATACTTTTCCAGCCTTTCCAGACAGCCATGGACAAGTCATGGTGCTCCTTTCGTGTAGATGTTTGTGTGCCTGCCATCTGGTGTGCTTCTTCAACAAGTCTACTCAGCTCTGGTGCCGTCAGGAAGAACCTATCCCTATAGCACTGACATTCTGAGTAATGCCCACAAGGCCTCCAGTGACCTTCATGATGCGATTGATGTGCTCAAGTGCATGATCCACCCCAATGGCACAGAATGGTATCTGATTCTTATTGACAGTGAAATGACCATCCATAAATTCTTGGTAGATCACTGGATCTGTAGGGCCTTCATTTCTGCAAGGTAGACTGGAACCAACCGGGCATACTTCTGCTTGTCATGAGCAAAGAAGTATTTGCATAGCTCATCGAGGGAAGAAAGATGAAGTTCCCAGAGTCCATCACGGGTAGCACGTATGAAAGTGTATATCAGTAACACCATCTTCATGTAGCGCCGCACAAACTTGAAGAGGGGAATGTTCGCTTCCTTTTTCTTGTCAAACTCTGCCATGGCCGCCTAAAGTAGCTTACCTGTATTTAGATGAGAAGTGGCCTGTCTTGCAGTGGTACCAACGGTGAGAAATATTTCCTGTATCCACTCTGTAATTCAGATTGTTCATTTATACAATTTACTACAGTTGAATGCAGACCAGAAACACCTTATCCTCGGTTAGTCATTGATGATGAGTCCAAGCAGCACCATTCAGGCGTTTTCAATAACTATGATTAGCTTGATTTGCACAGTTGCATGACTTAATTGCAAGAGTTTAATTTATGGATATACAAACAGAAACAGACTGTTAGATCACTTTTATCAATCTATTAAAAGCAAAACGGGCAATTTCCTACTTCCAGACTAATTAATAAATCATCTATGCAGATTATACTAATGACAAAAGGTTGCATGATTTACTTATGGTAGGATAGGAATTTCTGGACATGTAAAAATACTCAAGTAGTCAATAAGAGTTTCAGATCATCTCTCTAAGTCAGCTAAATGTGAAAAATGCAGCAATTTCCTGATTCTATCGTCATTTTTGCATAATGTATGCTAATTATGCTAATTAGGAAAGGTTGTATGACTTCACAATGGTAACAGATGAATTTCTGGACATCACAAACATAGACTTAGACTCTTAGATCACCTTTATAAGTTACCTAGAAGCAAAGTTATTGCCATTTCCGTTTTTGGCAATTCATTAGCTAATTATGCTAATTACACATGCAAAACCCAACAGAAAAAATTGGAGACATGTTTTTTTGGTATTCTGGGAACCCCAAGAATCAAGATATAGCCTACCTGTCTCCAAAAATTAACATTCCAAAATCACGGGCATCAAAATCTGATTGATAGGCTCCTCTACTATTATATGAGGCGATCTAAAATCCCCCTATGGAGAGTACAATGCTTATAAAAACATACATGAACCTTTTCGCTCACTGCCGTGACGTCAGGACTTCGGTGCTATTGCAGTTGTAGCCTGGGACTCACCTATGCTTTTTATGGCATAGGCAGGCAGCTCCCGGCAGGATCCGCCGGGAGAAACTATGCGCAGCTGCTAGACATGAGACTAGACTCTAGAGAGAGAGGAGTGTGTGTGTGTACTGCGTGTGTGTGTCAATTTAACAAAGGTGCAGACGATCAGAAATCAGCAGAGAGTGAGTGATGTTTGCACTACTCTATGCCGAATTGAAGTGTACTCGGACCCAGACTTTTTTTTTCTCCCTGCAGGAAATAAAAACGTCTGGGTTTCCGAGGCTATTGCAGTTGTGACGAAAAGAGAGTTGAGCCTGAAGGCAAAGCTCTCTGTCTACCGAGCAATGTTCGTTCCTTCTCTCACCATGGTCATGATGTGTGGATCATGACCGAAAGAATAAGGTTGTGTAATCGGCAGAAATTATTTTTCTCAGACGGGTGGCTGGCAATGCATGCAATGTAAGCAATGCAACTGCTGGTTGTACAATTATGCAATGTGATTGTCAGATTGTGCATTGTGACATCCATATCAAATAAAGAATAATAATGGCAGCTCCCTTGGAGATACAGTAGGGTGAGAAGTTCAGTCACTTGAGAGTAGAGCCGGATGGATGACTGCCATCAGTCAGTTTTAATATCACTTTTCAGCCCTGACGTCCCCCGTCCTCGACCTTGTTAATCTTGCAGCTGCATTGCAATTTTGAGACAGGCACTCAGCAAGCATGGTGCACTTTTTCCCCCCACTTGATTGCAATCATGTTACTTCAGCATGCTTTAACTAACAGGCTCCAGTTATATTATGACTTCCATTGCTGGACACTCTACTTTTGCTCACTTTTATACATTTGAAGCTATATCCCACTTTAAAGCACATGTGCATCTCAGCTTTTCCTATACACACTAATGGTGTTTGCTATAGAAGGTAGACAGGAGGACACAGGAGGAATAACCCATGTTTTCGTAAAGTGACTGCGGCTGCAATTTTTAAACTACAGATTTATTTTACATCACCATGTTAGCGCGAGTCATGGTTTTCATAGTGAGTTGTCAGCTCTCTGTCACAGCGGTGTGGTCAGAGACACACATCAACAGCTAAGACTAAACCTGAACCTCAAATAATAAAACAAACACTAGTCCAAGTACACACACACGACACACGCACACACACACACACACACACACACACACACACACACACACACACACACACACACACACACACATACACACAGAGTCAGCTGGGCCACCACAACCACTGACCACTTGGCCTGAATCTCCTGAATGAAGTCAAGACAAAGTGACCTTTTCAGACGCCATTTGTATTATTATTATTAGGCTTTATTTCTACAGGCTGGGTTGACTGAGCAGCATCTGTGTTTGGTGTAGGAGGAAACCCACCCACCCGGACCCACCCGGATGGAACACACTCACACACACGCACGCACGCACGCACGCACACACACACACACACACACACACACACACACACACACACACACACACACACACACACACACACACTATTATTTTATCCCTGAGGGGGGACATCAGCATTTAAAGACAGTGATTTTATGAATGCACACATTTTTAAAAAGCCATTTTTAACGAATCTGATCTACAAGCCCACAACGTGTCACGCTAAAGTTAGGCATAATAACTAGGGGCTATATGTCTCTAATCCCTAAACCTTACTGCTAAATGTCTAATCCTAATCAGAAACCAAACCTGAATCTTTTTCTAATTTAAAACTATATGTTTTCAACCATAAAACAACCTTTAATCTGGACCAGGATTAACCACATGATTGAGTATCATGTTTATCTTTACCTTCTGATCATTATTTCTGGCCCAAATGTACAGTGCGTACACTCCATACTGCACTCAGTTTAGTTTTGTTCTAAGGATACTGTAAGTATACGGAAGTCGATCAATAGGGTGTCTTCTCTTCAATGACAAATTCCTGTCGCATTCAGACCAAACCATAACTCTAATAGGCCCAAACACTGGCAACACGACATGCAAACAAAGTGTAACTCGATCTGTTTAACACATCACAACATGGATCATGAGAGCGAAGCTATATTTACCAAAACACTAGACTCACAGGTGTGAGTTTTTTTTAATCTTTTTTTAATCTTTAGCAAGTTGTGTGTTCTTTCTGCTGTTAGGAAACATTGCAAGAATACTGTTGTATACAAACACGTTCTAGCACATGGGTACCGATGGGCGTGATTAGGGCCAATGACCAACCATAACCAGTGAACCGCTCATGCAAATGTTGGCTCTGCATGCATGTTAATGTCACTCTCCGCCCCACACAAGAAAAGCAGAAAATAAACACAGCAGATTTTGTAATGCAATTCAAACCACTAAATTACTCTAAAATGGTTATTTGTTGGATTGAAAACCTTCTTCAACATTCGAACTGTGTTAATGTGAAACAAAAAAGAAAAACAAACTAGAAACACAGAAGACCCGCAAATAATTGTGTCTCAATGTTTTGGAAGTGGACACAAATGGTCCACTCAACGTTTATTTCTCATATTCTACTTGTATTGTGGGTGGGTCCATTTGGTCCTCACAAGTACTGATACAAACACACGCACGCACGCACGCACGCACGCACGCACGCACACCACAACGTTTTCACTTTGGAAACAACCTTTAACCACATGAAACATTCTGCAGGAGTAGCTGATCTCACAACGTGACACGCCTGAAAAATCTAATGTCATGTTTGACATTAGATCAGGGATCGTCAAGGTTTTTCAGGCCAAGGACCCCTAAGCTGAAAGAGAGATGAAGCAGGGACCCCCATTCCTCTCTCACATAATTATTGTATAAAATTGTGTCTAGATTTAACTATTTCATAGCTTCATAGACTTGACAGTTGTGTAAATGTATGTTTGTTTGTTTACACATGATCTTTCTATGAATAATATTGATTCAATTCCTTTTTTATTTATTTATTTTCATTCCCCCCGAAAAAAATAGCAGGTTCAAAATGTGTTGTAGTAGTGGTAGTGGTAGTGGAGTGCCTGCGAGATGTAGTGGAATAGAAGTACAGTATATATTTTTAGGCTAAGCGATCAGCTTAGCTGAGATAGAGATGAAGCAGGGAGATCCCATCATCCCCAGTACTGTATCCCTGCACAATTTTGGTGGCCGCCCATTGTAGTAACTCTGAGGACTCCCTAGGGGTCCCAGACCCCCCTGTCAACGACCCCTGTACTAGAAGACAAGATCAAACAGAGAAGGTTCTTACTGGCCTGGCTGTCCATATGCGTCTCTCCAGTCACAACAGGCAACGAGGTCCACAGCAGCAGCATCCACAGCACCATCATATCCTTGCCTTGCTCTAGGGCACTACGTCCCATGTACAGTTTCTGTCCCACCACCACTCTTCTTCTCACTCCAAGTTCCTCTTCTCCAGCTATAGAATCCCTGCGGCCTGTCTCTGAACGAAATGCTTCTGCTTCTTCTCTCACAGCTGCTTAGTAGCGTTTGTGAATTCAAAGGTACAAGGTAGATAGAAGGTCTGTCTGTCTGTCTGTCTGTCTGTCTGTCTGTCTGTCTGTCTGTCTGTCTGTCTGTCTGTCTGTCTGTCTGTCTGTCTGTCTGTCTGTCTGTCTGTCTTCAGCATGTGTTACTGCTGCTGCTACAAGTTACAGTAAAATGACAAGCAGTGGTGTGGTGGCCTCTGGCAAGCTCTTTATATCAACACACCGGAGAGAGAGAGAGAGAGAGAGAGTGAGAGAGAGAGAGAGAGAGAGAGAGAGAGAGAGAGAGAGAGAGAGAGAGAGAGAGAGAGAGAGAGAGAGCAGGATGAGTTATAATAGAGTTAAACAGTAGATAATAAGTATAGATAAGAGAAGGAGAAAAGAGACCAAAATAGAGGAAGAGGGAAAGAGGGAGACGGGGAGAGAGACACAGAGAGAGAGAGAGAGAGAGAGAGAGAGAGAGTGTGGTGGTTTAGGGTTGGGATCAGGATTACAGGGCAGAGAACATTGACTGGTTACACCCCTCCTTGTGAAGCCTGCCCCTAGGACCCGCGTGTGTGTGTGTGTGTGTGTGTGTGTGTGTGTGTGTGTGTGTGTGTGTGTGTGTGCGTGCGTGCGTGCGTGCGTGCGTGCGTGCGTGCGTGCGTGCGTGTGTGTGCTGCACATTACTGGTCTTCAAATGTAAAGTATTGTAAATTATTATTAGGTTTATCTTATACCTACTAATAAACATGTACATATAGGCTACTGTACCTGTACACACGATGTACAGTAGTCAGTGTGTGTCTCTGTCTCCCATTGTTATTTCTCACAATCAATCATTCATTTCCATTTCCAGTGATAGAAAACAACTTTTAGATCATTATTACAAGACATTATAACCACTTAGGTATGGAAGCTCACAACACGCCATGAGGCTGTGATGTGAGGCGTTGTGATCTGCTGTGTGTAGATCTGCTATTTCTGAAAGATAATGAGTACTTTCATTTTGTTGTAGCCTTGCCGAGCCATGAGGCCCATAGGGCAGGAGCCTATCTCCTGTTTCTGTAGCGTGAGGCAGCTTGATGTACAAGTACACCCCCTGGACATGACGCTAGTATGTCGCAGGGACTTACCCCCAATCCAACCCTTGATGCTGAGTGTCAAGCAGGGAGGCACTGGGTCCCATTTTTAGAGTCTTTGGTATGACCCGGCCGGGGATCGAACCCCGACCTCCCAGTCTCAGGACGGACACTCTAACCACAAGGCCACTGAGCTCGTTCATTTTGTTGTACTTTAAGAATATGTTAGTTTGATGCCAAATTGCCAATACGTTTATAGTTTTGCAGTAGTAGGCTACAATTTTGAATTCAGGGCCTATGTTGTGATATTGCTACACTCATTGTGCTATGTACAGTATGATTGATGTTTTGGAGTTTACAAACTGATTTCTTTTACATATAGTTTTTGCTGTTAAAATGAGTCTCTGATTTCTTCAATTCATCAAGTATTTTCTTGATTGTTGGAATTTTCATTCACCGTATTTTACAAACAAACATTCATTCCATGTCTTCAAGACATCACAGGGTAAGTAAACAATAGACTTAAGGCCTATTCATACTCCAATTTTAGGTGATAAGGTGACCACCGAAAACTACAACATGACGTCACGTTGCGGTGATAAGTGACTCACCGCTCACCCCACATCTCTCTGTTTTTACTAACCACCAAAAAGGTGAGTATAGCTTATCACCTAAAACTGAGTATGAATAGGCCTTTAAAGTTTTGTATTGGGTTTAGTGTTCCTTTAATGATAGATGGATGTAGATGCAACACTTATCTGTGTCACATTCTAAGACATTCACTAAGAACAATGGTTCTCAACCTTTTCAACCCGTGACCCGCGGGCCTCAAAACAAGCACTCAGAATGTAGTTGTAGAATGTAGGCATTCAATTTTGTTTGGTTCCACAGATAAGTATATAGGCCTATTGTAAAAATAGCTCACAGTAGATCTGCTGGTGTGTTTAAAGGGATATATCACTTTCAAAAAAACTTTTAGTCATTTTATTGTCTACTCAGGCTTTTATGAAAACCCCAGACAGTTTTTAAGTTGCTTGATTCAGTATTTAGATATTTGATATTCATTTTAACTGCCCCGCCCCCTTCCTGTAACAAAACACCTTTTTTGTGTATTAGACCAGTGGTTCTCAAACTTTTCAGGCCGAGACCCAAAAGAGAGATTAGATGTTTGCCTGTAACCCAAACTAGTGAAAATATAGCAGATCTACAAGCGCACAACGCGTCATAATGCGAGCTGAGTCCCGACCTATTGTTTGAGAAACAGTGTATTAGAGTTTAGACCACAGGTGGGCCCCTGTACTGACACTGTACATTTCTCATTACAATAATTTAATGTCACAAGCTAAACTGATCATGGTTTTTAATTTTAGTTTGTAAATTCACTGTTGACACTGGTTTGGTGTCTCTTCTTTCTGGGTGTAATTGTTCAGTTTCTGCTCTGTGTTGTGGCTCCCCCTACTGTTCTGACACACAACCTTTAATAGGCTACAACTTAGCTTTCAAATAATGTTATTTATGTAGATGGTTTTATTTTGAAGTACACAAGCGGAAGTTTCTTCTTCAAAGAGGTGCACAGAATGCGAACTTGACAGTTGTTGATATTTTGACAACGAGGACACGTTATAAGAACGTAACGCGGTTGTTGCGTAACTTAACGGTAAGAACGTTTTGATTGGATGAGTGAATTATGAATGGATGAAGATTAGTGTGTGTTTTTGGTTAAAACTGTTCTCATCTTCATGTCTCGTGCTGGCATTTTGCTAACAGTATATTTAAATGCTGGTTTTAGGCTACTTAATACTATGTGCTGCAGCAGGTTTTCGAACCGAGGTCCGGGGACCCCTGGCGGTCCTTGGGGTGGGTTCCATGGGGTCCCCATGAGTAAAATTGGGAACAGTTTTAATTACTTTACACCCCTGTGTTTGTTATTTAATATTATACTTTGGTTATTAGAAAATAGAAGATTGTTCACATTGCTCTAACGATACAGGTTGCAATGTGAACTTTTATTTATAGCAATTTTCTAATCATCATTCATGCTCTAGCTCGAGGTCCTATAGAATGATAGATAGGAATCAGCCTGAAACATTAAAAACGTACAAATTTCTATGGAACTATATGAAAAACAGGAATTCATATAGCCTACAGTTAAAGAAAGGGGGGGGGGGGGACTTTGCCTTTTTTACAGGGGCCAGTTTCGAATTGCAGCCGTCCGTAGGTGGTCTTTGAGAGCAGTTTTGAAGGAGTCTAGGGATTCACATTTCTTAATGGCTGTTGGAGAGAGAGAGAGAAATAACACAAAATAACACCTTTATCAAACGTCTACAATTACACTTTTATCAAACCTCTATTAACAAGAGCTTGTCATATCCATTGGAACTTTTTTTTCTTTTTTTCCCTACATTTCCTGAAAAGTAACCTTTTCGGTGATACAAGGTTTCCACTTGACAACAACAAAATATAACTTTATATACAGTATTATTATATTTATTTAAATTGTATTTCACTAGCCTATTGTTTTGCTGATGCTCACCTTAGGGCTAGGCATAGTTTTACTTATGGTTAGAGTTATAGACATAGTTGCAAAACAGTTCAAGAACTGTCAATCACAGCGACTATACTGACCAGTCACAGCGGTTCTTCCTAGAACTGCGGTGGGATCCTTATAAGCACGAGTCAGCACACCAGAGAGCAGATGACAGGAAGCCTGAAGGAGCCAGGGATTTGAACCGGGGTCCTTCTGATTACCAGAGGGCCGCTCTACCAGCACATCCACATAACTGCACTTAGCAGGCACAGCGGCAGTGTCGTTGTGAAACAGGAAAAACAACTTTCTGCAAACTGTTGCAAATTTATTTCCAGTGGTTCTCAAATAGTCTCAGGTCTCCCCTGGCTGTAAATAACCTTTTTTATCCACGGCACCCCTGAATTACATTGATACTTACTTTATATCACCTTACATTTATATCATATTTACACTATACACGTAAATGTAAAACTTGACGTTGGTTTAACCAATTGAACTCCAGTCTCCAGCATCCCAATTGTGGCAAATATACTTTTGTCACAGCACGTCACAATATGACGGATCTGCTAGATCTACTATTTTTGGCAAAGAGATCGGTGTAGATTGACAAAGAACGCTCCAAGTAGGCAGTTCTGTATAAAGTATAAGGACCTACAGTAACTGTGGTTAAACTGTATTGTGATATTGATGAACTGCGGCACCACTGGACTCTCCCCTCCTCTCCTCTCCTCTCCCTTCCCCTCCTCTCCTCTCCCCTCCCCTCCCCTCCCCTCCCCTCCCCTCCCCTCCCCTCCTCTCCTATCCTCTGCCTTCCTCTCCTCTCCTGTCCTGTCCCCTCAACATTACACATTTTCTGACATAAATATGTAAAGGCTGGTTTATACTTTATACGTACAATGTGCTGGCTTTCAAACCAAGGTATGAGTACTCCATGGTGGTACTTGAGGTGGGTTCCATGGGGTCCTCAGTAAAATACGGAACAGTCTTTATTATTATTATTATTATTATTATTATTATTATTATTATTATTATTATTATTATTATTATTATTATTATTATTATTATTATGTAGTTTTAAAGGAGTAAGAGACATATATATATATATATGAATGTACAACTGTTAACTGTTAACAACGTTTTGTATTTCGGATTCAACCGTTACATTTTGCATCACTGTTGGACACAGATAAGACAGAGAGACCATATCTCTGTGTCTCTCTCTGTGTGTTTAAAAGAGAGACATTGGTGTTTTATGGTGGGCTATGGGAAGCAGCAGGACCACTGCTGGCCATTTGTGTGCCCTATACGCATAATATCTTTGTAGTAAAAGATGCAGTGCAGGAGTCGTCGCTAGTTTCATTAAACTGTTGTTTTAACGACTTTTCAGTTTTTAAATGTCAGCTGACTACTTTGAAGTTCTCACACCAAGCGCTTTAGCTCGGTATAAACAAGTTAGCATCTGGTTGCATTTTTTTTACTCTGTCAAGTGACGTTAGTGACACCCCAAATTCAATATTTAGACATTGCAGTATTTAATGATCAATATTCCATATTGACTATTAAATATTACGTACTGTCAGTATATTTGTCTCCACCAGGCCGAAGGCATGGGAAGAGAGTATTTTTTCTACTCCGTCCATGTGTCCGTGTGTGTGTCCGTGTGTGTGTCCGTGTCCGTCCGTCTGTGTACAGCTAATCTCCGTCACCGTTAACCCGGTCGATGCCAAACTTTGCACACACACTCCCTAGATGCCAACTATGAGGAGGCCGACTTTTGTAAAACACATTTTTTGATATTACTCCTCCATATTTTGTCCAAAAATCCAGCAAATCGTTTCACAGTATCTATTAGTCATGTGCTCAAGACAGATCTGTCCGATATTTCATATTCCAATTCCTGATTGGCTAACATTGGCTTTCAAAATTTGCAGGATTGGCCCATTTTAACAAAAAGCCTCAAATCATGAATGCAGCATGCAATTTTTGTGAAATCTTTCACAGACGTTCCTATAGGCTGAGGAATATATCCCACCCTTTTCACAGTGGCCTGTTATAGTGCCACCAACAGGTGGATTTTTGCAAAACACATTTTTGGAACAAAATGCCTCAAATCATCCAATTGCCATCCAAGGCGTAAGGAAATGCCACCCTTTTCACATTGGCTTATTATAGCGCCACCAGGAGGCCACAACCTGACCTGCCCTGGTGGAGACCTGTGCCCCGAAGGGCACTTTTTCTAGTTCTTACAATCTTTTATTTAGATGTACGGATTATATGTTGTGGTGCTGTGGTGGTATTAGTGTGCTGTTTCTTCTAGGTCTTGTAGATCAGTGATGTTTGGTGCCGTGGTGGTGGGCGTGGGCACGGTGGGCAAAGTGAGGATCAGAGACATGTTGGCACCGCTGCCTGGCAGCACTGTAGACACACTGTGTGTCAAAGGATTCATATCCAGGTAAGATATCTACATCTAGGCTGTCACCATTACACATTTAAGTTGACGATGAATTGCGAAAAAGTGTTTTTGGCGTTGAACATTGGACAACATACTGTATGAAGTAAAATAAAAAATCAGATTGCCTTTAAGGCCTCGTAAACAAAAAGTATTATTAGGGACCAAGAAGTCACGCAGTGACTTTGGTCACTCTTTGTTTTTGTGTTTATTTTTCTCCTTCTTCTTCTCCTTCTTCTTCTTCTTCTCCTTCCGCCAAAAATAGCTGTTCTGACTGAATGGTGCAGTCGGTTTTCGCGAAACGCGGTAATCTGGTAGAGGGCCATGCCAAACGGTGAATATGCGACGCCCAAGACGATTGGCCAAATGGTGGCGCTATAGCGCTCAATTGAAAA
The DNA here is from genome assembly GCF_951216825.1 of Electrona antarctica. Classification (NCBI taxonomy): domain Eukaryota; kingdom Metazoa; phylum Chordata; class Actinopteri; order Myctophiformes; family Myctophidae; genus Electrona; species Electrona antarctica. The sequence goes on along the minus strand of NC_136800.1, from coordinate 23,633,145 downwards.
TGCTAACTTTGAACGTGCATAGCTCATGAACCGTTTGACCGTTGGCAATGACACTTTGATACCCATATGCGTATCCTCGTGCTGAACAACTTTCGTGTTCTGACTTTTGACCTCTGACCTTTAGATCACCCGCCATTTTGAATTATATGATCAGTACTTTATTTTATTGTCCTTCTGCCAAAAATAGCTGTTCTGACTGAACCGTGCAGTCGGTTTGCGCAAAACTTGTCAACATGATAGAGGACCATGCCAAACGGTGACTATGCGAAGCCCATGACGATTGGCCAAATGGTGGCGCTATAGCACTCAATTGATGCAAAACGTGCAAAACTTGCAAACTTTGAACGTGCATATCTCATGAACCGTTTGACCGTTAGCTATGACACTTTGATACACATATGTGTCACCTCATGCCGAACAACTCTTGTGTTCTGACTTTTGACCTCTGACCTTTAGATCACCCGCCATTTTGAATTATATGAAAAACAGTTCAAATGTAACTCCTCCCAGAATCTTTGCTCAAAATGCACGAAAACTTCTACACGTGAACTTTGGACCTATACGGACAAATAATCGTAACACATTTTTTCTAAGTGAAAAGATTAAGTTTTTATGAAGCAATGAAAATTGCTGTTTTGTGAATTTTTTTCTTCTGCCTCTAATACACACATATGCTTATGTCACTTTACTATGCGAAGCCCATCATGATTGGCCAAATGGTGGCGCTATAGCACTCAATTGATGCAAAACTTGCAAACTTGCAAACTTTGAACGTGCATATCTCATGAACCGTTTGACCGTTGGCAATGACACTTTGATACACATATGTGTCTCCTCATGCCGAACAACTTTCGTGTTCTGACTTTTGACCTCTGACCTTTAGATCACCCGCCATTTTGAATTATATGAAAAACAGTTCAAATGTAACTCCTCCCAGAATCTTTGCTCAAAATGCACGAAAACTTCTACACGTGAACTTTGGACCGATACGGACAAATAATCGTAGCACATTTTTTTCTAAGTGAAAAAATGAAGTTTTTATGAACCAATGAAAATTGCGCGCGCGCGCACGCACGCGCACACACACACACACACACACACACACACACTAAAGTTTGAGTACTTATGCTGAACTAACACTGAATGATTTTCCTGTTAACAATGGAGTAACTGATTGTCTCCGTGTAGCTCAGTCAGTCGAGCTCTTGCCCTTGGACCGCAAGGTTGTGTGTTCAAATCCAGCTACTGACAACTCAGCTTGTCAGTCTTATTTGTACATATTGTTGTGGGCTATATCAGTGAGATCAATAACTTTAAAGACTGGTGTGATAATAGCCACCTTATGTTAAACACCACAAAAACTAAAGAGATGATCTTCAATCCAAATCCATGGTTATGAACGAATGTCTGCCTAACACACACACGCATGCAGCCACGCAGGCACGCAGGCACGCACGCACGCACGCACGCACGCACGCACGCACGCACGCACGCACGCACGCACGCACGCACACACACACACACACACACACAAAGAGAAGTTTGTACGCACGCACGCACGCACGCACGCGCACACACACACACACACAAAGAGAAGTGCGCACGCACGCACGCAGGCAGGCAGGCAGGCAGGCAGGCAGGCAGGCAGGCAGGCAGGCACGCACACACACACACACACACACTTTAACTGTGCGTGAAAACACACTGTAGTAATGGATAAAGACATGCCCAAAATGAGGACACACCTTCTTGTTACCAAATCAGTAAATGGTTTTACAGTTTACAATGTATTCACTGATTGTCTCTGTGTAGGTCAGTCAGTAGAGCTCCCGCCTTCGGTCCACAAGGTTGTGAGTTCAAATCCCGGTACCGACAACTCGGCTCGTCAGTCTCATTTGTGCATGTTGTTCTTGTTGCGCATTGTTCTTCTTCTATCTTGGTCCCGCTTTATCGCTGCTTGCAGCTATATTTATTATTATTATTGTTATTATTATTTTCAAATTACCGTATTGTGCCAAATATAAGATAACTCTGATTATAAGATGACCCTCATTTTTCAAGACTCATTTGTGGAAAAATAACATTGAATGTCAAATAGTCTAGTCTTTAGGATATTTCCATTGAAAAAAAACAGTGATATCCAGCAAAATAGGGTACTTTATTTGATCATTTTCACCAGTATCAATACAATCATACATCAACATAGTTACATAGTTAAAGTTGATCAAAACGTTTTAATAGTATAGTTTGTTGATTACTTTTGATGCAGTAATGCTCTTACCACAGGTTGAGAATCATGCACTGCTCTATATGAATGGCTGTTGTAATTACACTCTGATGTCTCAGACGCAGCGTCGAACCGCAACAGGGAGTGAAACAGATGTCGCTGGAGGAAGCCCTGAGCCGAGAAGACATCCGTGCGGCCTTCATCTGCACTGAGAACACGACGCATGAGGAGAACGTCAGGTAGCGTTCAACGTTCCACTGTGTTTAGGAGCAGGTTCTTTGTGCCATCGCCACTGCATGTGTGGTTGAGTTTAGAAGGAGGCAAACAGGAGAAATAGCGCACGCCAGTAGTGATTGCTGCTGAACTTGGTAAATGAGTCTAAAAGCAGAGGTGGAAAAAGTAGTTTAGTCAGTGTAGGAGAGTGGTTCTCAAACCTTTTAATTTCAACGACCCCCATAACTCTGAGAATGTACAAATGGAACCAAATGGAACCAAATGGACCCATTTGTATACTCTCAGAGTTACGCACCCGTAAGGTGCTCTGTCCTACAGATAACTGTACAGGCTACAGTTTATGGATGTATAATTCTCTCTCTTCTCTCCAGGGCCTTCTTGCAAACAGGGAAGCATGTGTGTGTGGAATACCCCATGGCCATGAACTACAAGGCTGCTGTGGAATTGTTTGATTTGGCCCAGGAAAAAGGTGTGTGGAATAGGCTCTTTTTCATCCATTTCAGCTCATGTGCACTGAGGGTTGTGATGATGTGATCTTTTAGGATTATTTTAGAAAAAGATTCAGGTTGGGATTAGGATTAGACATTTAGAGATCAGGTTTAGGGATTGGAATGAGAGTTAAACATGATTTACACTTTAGTTGCGTGCCATTGTCATGATCAGAAAAATAGCCAATCGACAAGCTCGTCAACATGTGTGTGTGTGTGTGTGTGTGTGTGTGTGTGTGCGTGTGTGCGTGCGTGCGTGCGTGCGTGCGTGCGTGCGTGTGTAGGGTTAGTTCTTCATGTGGAACACATAGGGTTGTTATCAGCAGAATACAAGCAGCTGAAGACGGAGCTGACAGGAAAACAACTGCAGGAGGGAACACTGCATTTCACTGGTGAGACCTGTGTGTGCGTGTGTATGTGCGATTGAATGCATTATTTTATATCACAGTGCAATGTTGATGCTGTATGTTGTAATATAGCCAAAACCTCATAAAAACGCCACCCCCCGCCCATTTGGGTGTGTGCGTGCGACTGCGTGTGTGTCTCTTTCAGGTGGGGCTGTAAACTCCAACTTTGGCTTTATGGCATTCAGTGGTGTTTCTCGTCTCGACTGGTTGGTGGATCTGTTCGGAGAGTTGTCAGTGACCAGTGCCAGGATGGAGGAGCGTCCGGATGACAACTACATGAAGATGACCGCTCTGCTGCAAACCCTGGACAACAGGTGACAACGCACACCCTGCCTGATGTATCCCATCAAGACCTGAGGCCGACTAGCCTTCTAAATCAGTAAAGCAACAATAGCAGATGTACAAGCTCACTGCGAGCTTGTACATCTGCTATTGTTTAATAGCCCACGCAACACAAAATCTAAATATAGGCCATTAATGAATGTGTACTTGTCATGTTGGTCCACCCGTACTTTAATGAATGTGTACTTGTTGTGTCGTCCACCCATTAAGCAGCTTTAACATGTACTTGTCGTGTAGGTCCACCCATACAGGAGCTTTAACGTGTACTTGTTGTGTCGGTCCACCCATCCAGGAGGCTGACATGGATAGAGGAGCGAGGACCCGGCCTCCCCAGATCCAAGAACATCGACTTCCGCATGGACTCTGGCACGGTGCGCGAGATGCCCACTGCCACCAGGGGCGCCGTGGGGCTCTTCATGCAGGACCTGGTGCTCTTCTCTGGGAAGCTGCTTGGTCTCATGTCTCCTGAAGACCTGCAGAAAGAAAGATGGAGGATTCTGCACTGCCTGTGCTTGGCTGAGAACATACAACGCCACTGTCAACAATAGAACCATGAACAACAACAGTTAAACATGATTCTACACCAGGGAAACAACCCTTTAACCTTGTTACAAGTAAAAGTCCTGCTTTCAAAATATTTCTGTCCATTTCAGTACCACGTATCATGTTATATTCAACTATAATGTTTTTATCATTAAACCCTGTTCTATTTTAACTAGTAACTAAAGTTGTCAAATAAATGTATAGTGGTGAAATAGTACAATATTTACCTTTTGAGATGAAGTGGAGTAGAAGTATAAAGTATCGTTGTAACATTAGCCTACTTGATTTTATTGTATTTATTAATGAGGATGAGTTGTAAAAAAGAGTTGAAAAAAGTTATACAGTAGGCTATGAACTTTGGAAAGGTTCATAAAGTTTATAAAAAAGTTCATAATGAATCCACTTTAAAAGCTGCTCCTCGCCAGCTAAATAAGGCACTCCACAACCTGGCTCTACCTCTATTATCTCATCAAGCCACACGTCCCATCCCGTTCCCTCGGGTCCATGTGATGCCGGCCTCCTGGAGGCCCCCAAGACCAGGCTCCGAACTGCCTTCTCTGTGGCTTCCCCCTCCCTCTGGAATGCACTCCCAGAACATATCAGAGACACCCCCTCGCTCACTCAAACTGCCTTGAATGAAAACCCACCTGTTTATAATTGTCGTTCTGAGTTTACATTGATCTCAAGTCTTGTTTTAATGTACTCTCATTTGCTTGTGTTAGTTTTTAATCTTAATAAAGTTGTTCTCCTACACATTTTGTAATGCAGACTTAAGTTAGTAGCCTAATTACTTTGCATATTTCGATTATTATATAATAATTAATTATAATATATTATAATTAATGTACAGAATTGTGAGGGTGTCCTTTGATTTATGCATTTTTTCCTCACTAGACATATTACATATAGTAGCATATAACATAATACTGCACTTCAAATAATGAGAAACATGGACACACAAACCAACAGTTAGGCCTAAATATATAGAATAGTCTGCAAAACCAACCATGTTTTTTGTGGAGAAAAAATATCAGTCTAAATTACTATTTAAAAAAACACTATTAAACGCCTTCAGATACAATTTACAATTTTGATAGTGGATGTTCATAAACTTGTGTGAGCTTATTTATTTCACTTTACGTTTATTGAATCTAGAAATAGAATATCTGCTGTATTTCTGAGCGGTTTCCGTGTGGTCTTTCAGTTGCAGCTTTTATTTTTAAGTCTACCACCGGAAGTGTAGTTTCTGTCAGGGGTTGTCTTGACGCTGGTAGTCGAAGAAGCATAATATAGAGCTCCGTTCCGAAGTTACATTTAGAAATGGTAAGACTTTAACTGTACACTCAATTATCATACTAAACATTGATTTACTAACCATCTAATGTGCATACGACTGTTTATGTGATCATATAGCTATGATCCATAGCTCTAGAGCTATATGGATCAGAGCTATAGTGATCATATAAATAGATAATCCTATAGAAGTTTTGTGTGAAAGCTGTTGCAGCATCATGTTTTAATTCTGCTTTGAGAAACTATACCCTTGTTTATACTCTGTGTGTCGCTTGCCTGAAAGAACAGAAAAGCTCACGACTTGTCAAACTCATCCCCAGGCTACTTATTGAGATTTAGGTGTAATGTACATATGTATAAACAAAACACATTATGTCTGTGCGTCCCTCTCTCTCTCTCTCTCTCTCTCTAGGCTACAGGGACAGATCAAGCAGTAGGCGTAGGACTGGTTTGCTTCAGTTTGCTGTTGTTTACATATTATTCGGTCTGGGTCATTGTTCTGGTGAGTGCACATATATTATAATACTGTACATAAACATATCACACTTAATATTACTCAATTATGTTATTACACAAGCATATCACAAACATTAAGCAAATCCAATAGTTATTTCACAAAACAAATTGGTAAATTAGTAAACACAATTTCACAAAATGTATGACAATTATTAACAACAACAAAGCTAAAGGTGCGGTTGCACTGATGTATTCGTTCTTCATGTGGGAAGCCATTACACACTTGTAATTCATGAGTTTATACTAGAAAGTACTGTTCTTGATGAATTCTGTCTTGACATTTATATTACATATTGTGATGTCACTCCTGTCTGATTGGACATTATATTGCCAATCAGAATGGACTTTAAGGGTTAAAGAAAAAGCTAAAAATAACATTGTTCTCAATGAACAAAAAGGTTAACAAAAAACACGTTACTTTAGCTGGCATAAAAGTTCTCTGACCTAGAATAATAGTGTGTTGCCTACAGCATCCACTATACTACTACTGCTACTACTATAATAATAATAATAATGTCTTTTAATATTTCAAGCCCTTCGTGGACAGTGATCATGAGCTGCACAGGTACTTTCTACCCAGAGAGCATTCAGTCATCATTCCTGGTATCGTTGCAGTACTTGGTCTTCTCTGTATAGGTGAGTAAATACACTGCTGGAAAGAAACATTTACGGTACTTACTTAGTACAGACCCCCTCTCCTTTCAAGATTTTTCAAAAATGTAAAAAAAAATATATATAGCGACTACACAAGCTTGTAGCGCGGCAGGAAGTGACACACTGTGAGCTTGTCTGCTATTTTTGAGAATCACAGTTCTAAATCTGAAAAAGCCTTGAACAAGACTCACGTCCCACCCACTACTACCCCATTATTGTATTCAGATTCGTGCCATTGTCATGCTCAGAAAAATATCCAATCGACAAGCTCGTCAGCATGTAGATGCTTACACTTAAAAAAAATGGCAAACACAACGTGTAAAGTGCATTCATAAAATCACTGTTGCAAAATGTCCTCACAATGTAAAGAGTAATTACAAACTGTGTGTGTGTGTGTGTGTGTGTGTGTGTGTGTGTGTGTGTGTGTGTGTGTGTGTGTGTGTGTGTGTGTGTGTGTGTGTGTGTGTGTGTGTGTGTGTGTGTGTGTGTGTGTGTGTGTGTGTTGCACAGGAGCTTTCACTGGAGTTGTCATGTGGAAGAACCAAAAACCAAAGAAGGTGAACTAACCAGACGTACCAAGATGTGGACTGAACCAAATGCATTCCGTTGACCCTCGCCCAGTCAAAAGCTGTGAAACAACAGCAGGTGTCTGTGGCCTCAGATTATGTCTGTCACGGTTACAACTTTGAGTTGGCAATTAGTTGTCACACAAACAATTGCGATTAAGTATTTAATTGTGTTTTCTGCATTGAGCATTGGAATGTTACAATTTGTATTTCTGTTTACCTTTTAGGTTTCATAATCACAAATTACACAGGGTAGAAATGGCAAATAGCTTCAATATACAAAGAAATCTCTGACACATTTTATATTTTGTTCTTTCCAAAAAATAGAGGGAATAGTCTACAAGCTTACAGCAAGCTTACAACACCTCCATGTTGTAAACTTGTAGATCTGCTATTTCTGCTATATTTTTTTTATGGAAACGATTGACGATTATGCAAAAATAATTGCGATTATTTCAAATAATTCTGATTAGGCGATTATGTAATAATTGTGACAGGCCTATCTGTGGACCTTTGTATATCGTCTATTTTGGACAACATGGTACAAACTCCCCTGGAAGAAATCAGTTTTTTCTAGCAGTGCAGTGGAGGTCTTCATATAGGCTACCATACCATGATGGGTTTAACCAAAACAAAATGGACGCAGGGAACGGTGACGTCTCTTAGAGGTTTCTACAGACAGACCCGTTTTGAAGCAACAAGTTCAAATCCACCATCTTAGTCTACTTGCCAGCCCCATTGTGAACCCGGACATGTTGAGTACACCAAGGTTTAATGTTAGAAATGTTGAGTGGGTCCCCAGCATGTAGAAACTACCGGATGCTAACTTGCATATGTTGAACAATTTTCATTATTGGCATAATATCTGACCATACCATTAACAACCTATAAGGGGAAAAAAATCTAAATTTCATCATGCTTTAAGTATGATGATTTTTCCCCCTTCTATAGGTTGTTAATGGTATGGTCACATATTATGCCAATTATGAAAATTGCTCAACATATGCAAGTTAGCATCCAGCAGTTTCTACATGCTGGGGACCCATACTCAACATTTCTAACATAAAACTTTGGTGTACTCGACTCAACATGCCTGGGTTCACATTCTGGCAAGAGGACTATCTTGGAACTTCCGGCCCCGAAAAGCAACCAGGTCTTCACTCAAGCACTAGAAGCATTACCCTACTTTATCATCAATTTTAAAATGAATGGGAGCATATATAATTTACAAAAAATGCATATCATGGGCAGGAAATAATTCTAGTCACACATTACACACACATGCACATTATGGGATGTCTTTCTCTTATGGATAATGGGACGTTTACATGAGTTTGTTTTAGAGCAGCTTTGTGGCTGTCCTTTATTTGTAAATGAAATAAACGCGATTATGAAATGAGTTTGGACCAGTGATAATAGTTTTGTTTAATATTGTCGCTGTCCAGCAGACAAGAATGCAGCTAACTCCATTTTTCAGGTTTTGTATTTTTGCACAAATCAATGCTATTGAAAAAAAAAAGGATATAATTTTTGATTAAAACAGGGTAATTTCTTGGGTGAACCTTTAATACAGAAAAATAAATCTACTGAAGTATAGTTTCTGTGTAACCACCTGGATTCATTGTATATGTTCAAACGTTAAATGTTCTTTTCATCTCTGAGTTAAATTTCGGTTTTATCCATCAGAAACTGAATTGTGTTTGCTTATTTTATGTTTATTAGGCTATTTGTTAATGTTCTCAGTAGCCTCGATACCCAGGCTTTATGTTCTCAGGAACTTTAATCAAATCTATTCAAATTGATTAAAAAGCTCTGCACTTCTTTGCGTAAACATATGAGTAGCCTATATATGTAGTTATCATGAATAAACTGTAAAACTATGAAACTATAAAAGTGTATTCTCCTTACAGTTTACTTTGAACTTTTCTCGTTTGGTATCATTGCATTTTATTTTGAAGGCCGGAAGTTTCTCTTGTGTATATCTCAAACACGAGACTGACGCTTGACGCGCCCGCCGATGTCATCAAGATGCGACGGGACTCCATGTAAACCATTATGATATGGATGTAAACTACTCGGATGTAAACGTCTCCAAACTCCAAAGGAAGGTAAAGTGTATTGAACGGTTTGCTTTTATTCATTTATTTAATGTTTCATGCATGTTACATGTTGTCAAATCATGTTTAAATCATATCGTGACACTTGTAGATCAGTTTTATGACCTACAGACTGACTTTGAAATATTCAGTGGTTCAGTGTTAAGGACCCCTAGCCCCGCTCGGGACCCCCCGGTTGAGCTCTCTCAAAAGAGCTCAACCGGGGGTCCCGAGCGGGGCTAAAGGACCCCTAGCCCTGGTCCAGAATCATGCGTTAGGTAGACTCGCTAACGCACTGGAATTTTGATTGATTGATTGAAAGTATTTATTAACAGTTTGCAGAATTACAGTACATTTCATTTCAAGCACAACTCAATTAAAAAACTGTTAACTGTGGACGACACCATAAAGCATTACACTTGTTTACAATGGGGTCCACCATTTTCAATTCATCAGAACATTTAGAGACGTACAAATATACACTTCTATATAACCAGGGCTAAGGACCCCCAGATTCATGTGTCGCGGACCCCCACGCCCCACGTTGTGATACTATTTTGGCGAACTCTATACAAGATCTAAAATCTAAAAGATCTAAATAGAAGATCTACACCAGTGCAACACGTGACCTTGTAGATCTGCTATTTTCAAATTAATTATGTATGGGTTTAAAGTAGTTAAACTGATAGTGATGCAACTATATTAAATCATTTTTGCTGGTGGTGAGGTAAATGAATGTTTATATTTTCTGTGTGTGTGTGTGTGTGTGTGTGTGTGTGTGTGTGTGTGTGTGTGTGTGTGTGTGTGTGTGTGTGTGTGTGTGTGTGTGTGTGTGTGTGTGTGTGTGTGTGCGCGCCAGTAATGAGGGTGTCTACCAGTAAACTACAAGAGTTAGCCATCTTCACCACCATACTGACGGGTGGAGGAGTGGGAACCATGTATTACCTCATACAGAGTGAGTACTGTGTGTGTTGATTGAATTAAGCAATATGTGTGTGTTGATTGAATTCCAATATATGCTCTGTCCTACAATGTGTCACGTGGCCAAATAACTAATCAGATCTACAAGCTTACAACGTGCTGCGGAGGCGACGCGCTGTGAACTTGTACATCACTTGTGAGTGACAATAGCCCGCTCTGGTGTGTGTTATTGTTACCGCGGAAACTCATCGGTTTACATTACGTCACAAAAAACGTTACTGTGAAAAATCTGGAAATTGCAGCTCGCCGCACCTTGCCGCTTGTGTGTGATATGAGCAGTTAAAGCACCATTCTGTTGCAAGGTGTTGCATGGCGAATCATTGGTGTAGTTTGTCTGTCCAATCAGAGAACTTCAGTAGGTCGGATTACCACCGATTGGCTGTGGAACAGCTGGAGGCATGTCCCGTTGCCATGGAAAGCCTGGGAGCCCCGCCTCTAAAAGTGCACAACATCCACCTTACAGACAGAAGCAACCGTGTCGACCCACATACTGCCCAGGTATTAATTGCTTCATATGATATTCTGGGGTAAAGTAACAGTGCATATGTTGCAGTGTCTTTACAAAGTGGGAGTATGGATTAGCATGGTATTCATGATGATGGTTGCTTTGTGTTGCAGATTAAAATCCCAGTCACAGGAAGTAAGACAGGAGGTTATATTTATACTGGGTCAACCAGAGACCCTAATACCAAAAGGTTGGTACACTCTGTTTTATTCTATTCAACCAGAGACCGTTAGGAGCTTGTAGTTTGGCTATCTCCACTACTTGAATTATTTATTTTATTTTATTTATGGAATTTCTTAGATTTGTTTATTTTTGTTTTTAAAAATGATAAAATTACTTTAAAAATATATATTAAATAACTCATTGACTGCCACCTCTCTCTCTCCCTCTGTCTTTCTCTCTCTCTCACACTCTCACACTCTCACACTCTCCGTCTGTCTGTCTGTCTGTCTGTCTGTCTGTCTGTCTGTCTGTCTGTCTGTCTGTCTGTCTGTCTGTCTGTCTGTCTGTCTGTCTGTCTCTGTCTGTCTGTCTGTCTGTCTGTCTGTCTGTCTGTCTGTCTGTCTGTCTGTCTGTCTGTCTGTCTGTCTGTCTGTCTGTCTGTCTGTCTGTCTGTCTGTCTGTCTGTCTGTCTGTCTGTCTCTACCTCTCTCTGCCTCTCTCTTTCTGTCTCTGTCTGTCTATCTATCTCTCTGTCTGTCTCTCTCTCTCTCCCCCTCTGACTCTCTCTCTCCCCCTCTCTCTCTCCCAGGTGGAGTGTGAAGTTAGCGGTCTTGAAGCTGAGAGAGGGACAGACCATCGATCTAATGACATCATCGCATGACGCGATGACATCATCAACAGAGCACCAGAGTATGATGCAGACGTATGGCATTAGTACTTAACATTTGGGTGCGGACCCCCGTCTGAAAACATTTGGCCTAATTGGTCCTCATTAATATGCTCATTATAATATATTACCATTTTTGTCTACTCTGTCTGTGTCTTATAGGAGGACTGTGGACAGTTTTCCTACCAGTGACATCGTTAGGCTATTTGTGTATTTTTCTTATTTTTGTAACGCAAGAACAATGGCTTCCATTCCCAGGAATAGAAAGCCTGCAATCTTCTGCAATTTTTTTTATCTTTAATATTTATTTGAAAACATTCAATCCGCATCACAACGCATTGTGAGCTTGTAGAGCGGTTATTTTCAAATGGCCAACATGTATATAGGGCTGTCGTTAACACAATCAGCCCCTCCCCTCTGTTAAACGGAGATAATTTTTGCTTGCTTACCTTGCTCTCATTTCCATAATATCACTAAATAATCCATCGCGTTCATATTTTGAACGAGAGGCAATTGAGAAGTCAGAAATGAAGAGCTTAGTATATCCATCAGATCAAAACCACGGTAACCAGCGGTAACCAGGAAAGTGACCAGACCGCGTATGAACAAAAAGCGAAGCGTATAGTGGCCTTGGAGTCCCACTCAAAAAAAAAAAAAAAGGAAAGAATTCTGAATATTCTTCTCTCGTTTGATATCATTGAAGATGCGCTAGGACGTGTACACACGTCCTTTGAATCCGTTGGTTGGATTGCTTGCGATGTGGGCACATCGGATGGACGGAACCTGCACTTGGAGGCCCGGAACTATTTAATCTATTTCATCCATGTGCCCATCATTTATAGCGCACGGACCACTTTTACCGGCGCACGGGAAGCTGGTGTGCATGTCTGTGTAGCAGCTAACAATAGCCACACCACTCAAGAGTCGATCGACAACAACGGGAGGTAAAAATAATTCTATCGCGACTAGCGACTGGACCGCCTTGGAGCGCAACAAGCGCTCCAAGGCTCTAGAACGATTCGAACGGTTTTGTTATCATTAATCTCCGTCCTATTTATCAATCTCCGGCTTGGGCACTTGACCATGACCTTGAACTTGGACGGAGAACTCCGCCCAGGGCCTCCAAGGTGTTAATGTATATTTTGTAATAATCCAAATCTGCAAAGTAACAAAGTTTTCAAATAATTGTAGTGGAGTAAAAGTACAATATTTTCCTCTGAGATGTAGTGAATTTGAAGTAAAGGTGTTGAACATTGGAAATACTCAAGTAAAGTAATACCTCAAAATTAATTTGTACTTAAGTACAGTACTTAAGTAAATGTGCTTAGTTCTTTCCACCACTGATTATTACTGGTCTTGGCAAAGGCTGTAGGAGTACAGGAGACAGCTGTGTGGCCAACATTTGGCCTCTGCTGTTTCACAGACTGGTTGACAAGTCTGACTTTACTGCTCGTGTCTCTTATTGATTCTGAGTCTGACATGAAGTTATATAACATTCTCCAGTCTGCAGAGAATCTTTTGCTGAACTTCTTTAAAAACTATCATGGCAATTCGAAGTCTTGAAACTCTTTACAATGCTACTACTGTGCCAATGCTGGTTGTTGTCCTTGCGGATTCCATCAACATAGAGGCCTTTGGAGTCAGACTTCAGCATCCACTTTGTCAAAATTAACCCCAGTGACCTTGACCTGTTGGTGTGTCTCTTCTGAGGGCTTTGCAGGCACTTTATGCACATCCTCACGCATCTTTCTGATGCGGACATGTGGTGAATTGACAAGTAGTGGCTCCACCACGAAAGGCTGGATATCCTCACCAGGGTCACCTTCCAATCTGGACTCACTGACAGGCTCAGCACTTTCAAGAACACTTCTGACATCATTCAGGGAGGTTTTGATCTCCATCGCATGCTTGTAAAAGGCTGTGGAGGTTGACCCGTCCTGTGCGCCTCAATTTTGGAGCATCATTGTTATTGATAAATACACACAAATATAAATTAAATACACACAAACATCTAAATTAAATTTATTTAAAATCAATGCAAATTACAATGGAGAAACAAAGGAGTTTTGAGTTTGCCTTCTTCTTGGGTTCGTTCTTCTTGCAACCTTCTTGAATGTGTCTGTTCCTCTCCCTCTCTTTAATGTGAACGAAGACCTTGGCTGGGGACTGATGAAGCCTCTTTAAAGAAACACACACTCCATGGCCCTTGATCTGTTTTCTCCTCCCACTGACGACATTTTTTAAGTACTGATCTCTCTTCAGAGCAAGCGCTTCATCTTCAGAAAGAGGTTTCTTACAGGAAACAACAAGGCTTGGGAAATATATTAGACTTTGAGATGACTTCATTGAGAGGATCATGGTCCCTCTGAAGTTGGGATTTCAGCTTTGCAAACACCTTGGCAGGAGAGTCATGTTGTGTCATAGTGTGTTCAGTGGTGGAAAAATAGAGCAGGGGTTGACTATAAATGGCCTGGTGGCCCAGGTGTACTTTTTAAACTGTCAGGGCCACCAGAACGTACCCGGTGGGGCCAGTGAAAATAATGCCTTTTCATAATATTTTAACCGATTCCCTCCCGTTACCATATAGGCGGTAATGTGAGGCAAGTGCCAATGAAATGCGCAACATAAACAGAGAAGAGCAGCCCTCATCCGGCCGCCCCGGAAGTGAATGCCCTCCATTGTCGCGCCATCTCGCTCGCGGCTGTGAATTGCCGATCCGACTATCATTATGTATATATAGCACAACCTCGAATTAATGTTTCATCAAGCTCCCAACATAGTACTTTTCCTGCGATGGCGTCTTTGATGTCCTTTTTCCCAATTGCTTTCCCTGCCGATGACGTCTTTTTTTTTACGCTAGATGACGCTCTTACCTATGGTTGCACACCAGGAGAGAGCCGTTTGTTGCGCAATTTTTCAGTTTGAAAATCTGTATGTGATCTGTAGCTACTAGCTAGAGGCCATAAAACATTGAAAGTGGCCACGGAACAACACAAGCTGCAGCAAAACCAGGAAGAGAATCCATACCGAGAGAGCGTGGTGGTGAGAAGAGTTCTATGGTCGGAGCACCATCTAGTACTAAAAACCAAAAAACTCTAAATCCACTTTTTGTAAGCACTTCAGTTGGGTGTTACATATGCCTACTGAAAACCTGTATTTTCAGGCAATATTCTTCACAATTCACATATTGTTCTGTTTTGTTTCAATAGGCTACTGGAACAAGAAATTAAATATAGAAAAAAAAATGGGGGTAAATATTGAACCAATGAAAAAGTATTAACAAGAGCTTGTGACTAAATAATAACATTGGAACAGTTTTTCTTTTGGTTTTTTTCCTGGCAAGTAACAATTTTGGTTTTCACCCGACGAGACAATATGTTTGTTGCACTGGCCATAACTTGTTATTGTGTTAATAAATTATGTGATTATTCAATGGATTATTGTGTCTCTCATCCTTGAAATTGAAAAGTAACCATCAAACTATAGGCCTACTATAAATTAAAAAGTCAACATTGGGCAAATTTCAAATAAAGAAAGAGGTAAGGAAAAAGTGCAATAGTGATTTTTACTTCAGGCCTGCACTTTTGTGTGTGTGTGTGTGTGTGTGTGTGTGTGTGTGTGTGTGTGTGTGTGTGTGTGTGTGTGTGTGTGTAAGCAATAAGGTTAATTGTTCTGTTTAGTGCCCATGTAGACATGTCATTTGTATTAGTGTATGAATGAACATAATATTGTGCAAGATATCTTAAATGGCATTGGCCACAATGAACAATTGGATGTTAATTAGCCTATATGCCTTTAGGCTAATAATAGGCTACATTTTACAAGGATGACCCAATCATACAAATATTGATTAAAAGTCTGAGCGTGGAATTGGATCGAACCACCAACATGACGAATAGGAGGATGATGATGATGATGAAATTGATGATGATGATGCAGTTTGTGTTGCCGAGCTTTTACAGGGGCGGGTCGCACCGATATTCGTGACCCGTCGAATCCTGTGACCCCACCATGGTTCTGCATCTAAATAAGACCCAGAATCCACCGTCACCGTTTCACGCGTAACGTAACCTACAACGAAACTAGCCTCAAATGACCGACGCAAACATTTGCGCAGCAAGCAACGAGCACTTCTCGGAGACGGGACACAATCGGGTAGACTAACGTTTCTGTGTGTAACCGGGTGGCAGCAGCATCAGCAGCCAAACAAACCCTGCTCCGCATCCTCGCTTGAAACCGATCGAGGTCGGAGTTGGTTTTTTTAACACCGGATTACGTAGGCTTCACCACCGCAACGGGACCGGAACCGGAGGGTTTGGAACCTTACGACGGGACCACGCAGAGCTGGTCCGTGACAAGATGCGGGACAACAACGGTCCCGCGCAGGCAGCCGAGCTGAGGTGGATCGACCCGGGCTATGGAGCGCCTTAAAGCGGCCGTTGAAGGACCATGATCGACCGGCCCTGGAGCATTCTGACCCAGGTAGGCTATATACGCGATCTGTAAATGAAATAACATGCTTGATCCGACAACAATTCACGTCACATGCAGGATGAACATGAAAGGTTGCTTTACAGATCTGCGATCTGTGCGGTTGTTTTTCTTTTCTTTTACTGGCTGTGCGGGGAGATGGCGATCACGCGCGCTAGCGTTTATTCTAAGGGCTTAGAATAATATCAGATGCTTGATCGAGCCGGTGCGCGCTGAAAATAGCAGATCTACAAGCTCACAACGCATCGTGGATGCGTCGCTGCGACGCCTTGTGAGCTTGTAGATCGGCTATTTTCAGGGTTTGTTCTATAGGGGCTTAGGGAAAAAAACGCATGTTACTAGGCAGCGGCTATATAGGATGGCGAGCTTGTGAGTCTTGATTCATTCTCGATCTACAAGATCTCACAATGCGTGCTGCCTGTGATTGACCCACCGTGAGCTTTAGATCTGCTATTTGCCGCGCAGGCATTGCGTGCAAAGCAAGTGTAAATCGGGCATTGGCCTGTGTGTTTTGAAGGGATGGCCCTTGGTTGACTGCTATTTATAATTGAAACTCCGTAAGTTTGTCACTTTCGGGGCGGGGAGGAAGATATTTAGGACAACCAAGATGGAAAGAAATTTTATATAGCTTCAGCTTTATAGCTTAATTTATTATTATTACAAAGTTTGTTTTGCTGACATTTTTGCAGCAGTTCGGATTTTAACTATTTAAACACACACACACACACACACACACACACACACAATTTACAATTTACACACACACCTACAGTAGGCCTACCTATTGTTTTTTGCCCTTTTCCCCCTTTTCTCCACAATTTTGTCATTATTCAAATGGATTCTTCCCCACACGTATGTGTCATCACTGCTGTTGTAGGCCTATGCTACTGACTCTCCTGCCAGTGAGGAGCCCCCACAGGAGGAGGAGGACGTAGAGCACCTATCTGCAGGGGACATCACCCTCCCTGCCCGGCTTCCCTTCCGCGAGCACGGGCCAATAGAGACCACCGTGGTGGTGGTGGTGGTAGATTCGAACCCACAACCTCTGCGGTGGTGGGCAGGCACTGCCACCCGAGCCCAAGAATGAACATTCTGACTCTTTAGTAGATAGTGAACATTATTTAAAATGTTTTATATTATTATTTTTATTATTATTATTATTAGTAGTAGTAGCCTAGTAGTAGCAGTATAGTAGTAGTAGTAGTAATAGCAAGGGCCTGCAGTACAGCTTGCAGGGCCCTGAGTGAGACTATTTCAAATATAGGTACAACTGTTGCTTCTGTCGAAACCGTATCGGTCACCGATTTGTAACGCACGCCGGTTTCTTAACCACTCGGTGGGAGGAGACTCTAAAATAGCAGATCCAGTGTCGGGAGCAGCCTTATAACTCTATGGGAGCAATGGTGCGCTGAACACACACGTTCATTCACTGGGCACGCAGACGCAAAAAGTGTCGTTCGGTTCTTGATTGTGTTAAGTAACATGCATGCAAATCACATGCACACGTGCAAAGCGCACGTGCATGGGGCCTTATTTTGATTTGGTGTAGCGCCAGGGCCCTCAGAGGGGTTGATTCGGCACTGAGTAATAGTAATAGTAATTGCGACCGTAGGTCGCATTTACTATGAAAAAGTCTATCAGTGAGTCCGTCACCCCACGCCTCCATATATGGTCATGCCTCTAGACATCACATGACATCATCAGGGATGGAGATCCCTGATTCAATATTAAGCCCATATATGGAGATCCCTGACGTCATCAATATTGGCTGGCAACTCTACATCTGAAGAGTTAAGTCTTAAAAAGACAAAAGAGTGGCCGCACACACTGATAGCCAAAGTGCCGATTATTTATTTGGATGCAGAGTAGAATAGAAACCAACGTTTCGGCAGGTACAACTGCCTTCTTCAGGGTCTTCTTCTTCAGGGCCTTCTTCAGGGTCTACATCTGACCTCAAACCCTTAGATCTCCATATATGGAGCTGACCTGTTCTGACATTCCATATGTTGATCCTTCCCCATCTGTCCTTTCTCTTCGATGTCTCCCTTTTGACTGATACCTGTCCATTCAATCTCTAGACGGGCCCGCCCCAAAGTTATTAGTGCAACCGCGCCCGGCAGCCGGCGAAAACAGTTCTCAACTGGCCCGAAAATTAAGGCCTGGCCCTACCTGGGCCCTAATCAAACCCTGTACACTCTAGACACTGCCCCTGCTACCACCCTTAGATCTCCATATATGGAGCTGACCTGTTCTGACATTCCATATGTTGATCTGACCTCATCAAACCCTGTACACTCAAGACATGCTCTTTCTGTACAGGCCATATACAGTATGTATATGGCCTGTACAGAATTAATTCCATATGTTGATCCGACCCCCCATGCCAAAGTGCCAGCGCTCGCCCAGCAGTCTGCCGTCCGTCACCCAGGCTGATGCGTGCACGTGACCTCGCTCTTTAGGGCGTCTTACTGGTGGTAGTTGTAGTAGTAGTAGTAGTAGTATAGCTAAGTAAGCTAACCTGAGATAACTATTTCCATAGACAACACCCTGGTAACTTCGGTTCCAACAGCCAAGAACCTTGGTGTTGTCCTGGACAGTCAGCTCTCATTCAAGACACACATCACAGCGGTCACTCGATCCTATACGTTTACATTCTATAACACTCGAAGGATTAGACCCTTCCTCACCCAGGAGTCAGCCCAGCTCCTTATCCAGACATAAGTCATATCAAAACTTGACTATTGTAACTCTCTCCTTACTGGCCTTCCGGCAGGCTTCAACCAGTCAAAATTCCCCCCCATCCCCATCCATTGTCCAATAGTGATCCTTGATGACTATTTCTATGTATTATATGTATTACCATGTTGTTCTTGCTTACTGTAAATCACTCTGGATTAAGAGTGTCTTAATGCCTAAATTGCAAATTGTAGTAGTAGTAGTAGTAGTAGTAGAAGTAGTTGTAGTTGTAGTAGTAATAGAATTTACAATTTTGGCATTTAGCAGACATTAAATGGTGGTGCTATGGTTTTATTTTAAATATGTTAACATATTATGCCAATATATGGCAAGTATATGCAGGATATAGCCTATATTGCATATATTATGCCATATTCAGGTTCATATATTATGTGCATATATGTGGATAAAAAGGAAATATGTCTCTATATAGCTTATGCAATTTATATTTCCATGTGGGGGGGGGGGGGGGGTGCGCCAGCTAGGTCGGGACTCGGGAGGTACAAAGGGTGCATGGCCAAAATGGTTTGGGAACCGCTGCTCTATACTAACAATATACATGTAGCCTACATTGAAACCATAGGATCGAAGTGTGGAGTGGAGTATGTAGAGGTGAGTGTTGGGGGGTGAGGGAGTCTGAAGGGGTGAGTGCTATAGGGTTACAATTTAGTAGGCAGAGGTGAGTTTTTAGACTACGTTGGAAGATTCGGAGTGAGTCTGCAGTTCTGATTGCAATGGGAATTTCATTCCATAGTTTTGGAGCCAGAAGGGAGAAGAGTCTTGGGAGTGTGAAGTGTTATTTTAAAATCAGATGGATAGACTGCATAATAACTACTGATACTGATGGAAAAAAGGCAAATTACCAATGTATCGCACCCCACCCCAAAACATGATCATCAAGTATTATTATTGTTATTATAAGGAGGAAGATTTTTATTTTTTATTTTTTTATAAAAGTGTACAGAAAGTGTAAAAATTATGTTTTTATGTGGACACCACCACCAATGTTAAGTATGCCCGGTTTTACTGGTGGGTGGTGATCCACCTGAACTGAAGCTGCACCCACAGCTGTTGTTGTATGATAAAGGGGGAGGGGATGATAAGTCTAAAAAGTTTTTAAAAGTTTAAAAGAACTCAGATCAGCATACAAGGCCGTAATACCACAAACATTTTCATTGTTCATTTAGGCTTGTTAAGCAGTCTTACAGCCTGGGGGAGAAAACTGTTCTTCAGTCTGCTTGTGTTGGCTTTGATACTCTGGTACCTCTTCCCTGAGGGCAGAAGCATGAAAAAAACATTTTGGGGGTGTGTGGGGTCCTTTATGATCCTCAGGGACTTCCTGAGACAGCGCTGAGTGTACAGTTCCTCCAAACTGGGCAGCCAACATCCAGTGATGCGCTCGGCTGAGCACACCAGCCTCCTGAGAGCCTTCTGGTCCTTGTCAGTGCAGCTCCCATACCAGCTGGTGAAGCTGCTCGTCAGCAGGCTCTCTATTGTCCCTCGGTAGAAGTTCTTGATGATTTGTGGACTCAGGCCGAACTTCTTGAGGCGCCTGAGTCCATATAAGTGCTGTTGCGCTTTTGCAACCACCACAGTTGTGTGTGCCTCCCATTTGAGTTTTTCATGGATGTTCACCCCCAGGTAGTTGAAGGTTTCCGCACCCTCTCCACCACAGCACCGTTGACAATGACAGTAGGTTGTGGATCCCTCCCCCGCCTGTAGTCCACGATGACCTCCTTGGTCTTGGAGACATTCATCAGGAGATGATTCTCTTCACACCACCACTCTAAGTTGGTAACTTCCTCTCTGTACGCTGCCTCATTGTCTCCAGTGATCAGCCCCACCACCACCGTGTCATCAGCAAACTTCACGATGGTGTTTGTAGGGTGTGAGGCCACACAGTCGTGTGTATAGAGGAGTACAGGAGTGGACTGGGAACACCCAGTGGTGCTCCTGTATTGAGAGTCAATGGGGAGGAGGTACAGTCGCCCACTCTCACCACCTGGGGGTGGCCTGTCAGAAAGAAAGAAACCCTAAATACAAAGGGAAGACATCATCATTGCACATAAGAACCACACAACACATCTAATGAAGTACTGTCACCTCACAAAACTGGAAAATATACAAAAATCACGGCACTCCATCTTTAAGTTTAAACATACCTGTGTTACAGTTGTACTTGGAGTGCTCACCCCCCATCTATACCAAATATGTACTGCAGAAATAGCCGATCAACAAGCTCACAACATCTGCCTCTTTTTCTCTCTCTCTCTCTCTCTCTCTCTCTCTCTCTCTCTCTCTCTCTCCACAGTGTAGTGCATCAGTGAAGGCCGGTGAGTTCAACCATGGCGTCTCCATCTCGCCCATCTCAGAAACGCCGCCGGGGGAAGAGAGACGTGAACCGTCACAGTTTAAACCCAGAACACTTCCAGAGGCTGGACTTCCACAATGGCATCCCGCAGGTCAGCACTAGTGGTCGGGGGGAAAAAAGCACCATTTAACTTGACTTTTTCTGAAAAATCATGCTGCTATACATATCGAGAGTGTAACGATATACAACTGCATCGAAAAAACTATTTTAATTTCAAGAATCGAAGTCTATCGAAATGTAAACAGCAACATATTGTATCGTTTGACTTTATCCCACTATCAGAATACACAACGTCATCAAACAGCACACTTATGATAACATCGTTGTAAAGGCCACAGGTTTTTGCTTTACACCTTTTTTTTCGTGGCGCTAGAGCTCAACCTTTTTTCTTTTTTTTGTGATTTCTAGACAGGGTGGGGGCATTCGGGCAAGTGGCTAAATATGTTTTTTACGCAATCGTTCACTCGCCCTCGGAAAGTTGACTTATTTTTAAGAAATACGAGACAATTTAGCCATGGTTCACATGGCACTCGTCTGTCATGACAGAACTTCACCCTGTTTTACGCACTTTTTCCATTTACAACATTAACGTCTACATAAATGTTCAGATTTCAAATATAATGTTGCCACAGTGGACATTTTCTCAGTTTTTCCACCATAGGCTTTCAACTACGTGCCCCTATCTGTTCTGATACATTATAACTCTGAGAAAATGGCCACCGATCGGATTAAAATGCTTTTTATTGAACAATACGGTAGATATGGGTGCTGATACCCACCCGAGCAGAATTGTAACATCCATGGCCCTGGGGTGAGCACTTTATATTTGAAATCGGAACGCGTATGGTCTGTAAATGGAGACAGTGCGTAAAACAGTTCAGGGCTACCAATATGAAACAAGCTTGTAGATTTTTGGTTTCAGAATCTAGAAGCTGCAGTTCAAGCGGTTTATAATCAGAGTCAGATTATCCTTATATCTTTATACTTTATTCCATGCGTCAAGTTGCACAATCACCACTGAAATCGGAGATCTGTTTCCTCTCCATCTCCCTCTCCCTCCGTGTTACAAAACATATGCAGACAGTTTGTAATCGCCTGGTAGAGACATTATTATAAGATATGATCAATTAAACTTACAATAGCCTATATCAATATCAAAAACCGCAGCCATTAAGTCAAAAAGTATTTATTTAAAGACATTTAAGCCTCGGACAAAGCCAACAGCCGAGTTGACAAATCATGACAATAAAAACATTTTTTGCGGCCGAACAAAAAAGGGCAGGGTACAACACCTTTTTTAGAGTCACTTTGATACTGTACCTGTCAGAAAGGGGAGAGGCCGAGGGGGAGTGTGTGTGTAAACACAGATCTGCGATTCAACCTAGTATGCCTTTAAATTAAAGTAAGTATATGCTACCAAAAACAGTACCAAAAGTCAAACCATTGTGCAGACTGTCCCATTTCAAGTTTCCAAATGTACTGTATAAAATATACAAATATATGTTTTATATATAGCCAAAGTTTAAATAGGGCTGACGTAGCCTGGGCAGCATTCCTTTTCGGGTTTATGATCTGGTCGGGAGCGAATGATATCGCTGTCATGTTGTAGTAATGTTTTGCAGTTAACAATAATCTGGAACTTCCTTTTCCCTCAAACCGATTTTTCTCAATAAAAGCTGCAGGCTACGAGAGCTTTTATTGTTATTCTTCCGGTTTGAGGGAAAAGAAAGTTCCGATTGATTGTTCCTAGTGCCTGATGACTACAAAACAATACTACCACATGCCGTAGCGATATCATCCGCTTCAGACCGGTTCACACAGCAATTTTGTAACACAGACTGGTGACGCGAGGTTAGGGCTGACATGGTTAATGTATTTTTCGTAATACAAAGAAACACAGAAAATGCATTCTCACTCCCAAGATGCAAATGTGTGGTGGCACACTTTGAATAGGGTTAGGATTCTGTCCCTATTGGGACGTAACTCGGAACGGCGGCGCGTTTGCTGATGCAGCAGATGCAGCAGCATCCAAATGTGAAAAAAGAGAAAGCAACCATATCACCCCTTTCTGGCTGTCTGCATGTAGCCTTGCATAGCCAGCCCTCATCTGCCTTTGCAATGCATATTGCCCCAGGCGCATTAAGTCTGGCCCCTCTCAATTGTGGGAGGACTTCACGGCCGAAGTGGTGACGAGCCAACCAGATTCGCCTGGAACCAGGCTATAACCAACCAGGGCCCAGTATGCAATGGGGCGGGACATTGCGAAAAATAATCGAACCCCACCCCACCCCACATTTGTCCCATGAAGTCATGCACCTTTTACTTTGTTATAGGCTCTATGCAGATATGCCAATTTGGAAATAACTCGTCCTACCTCCGGGCCTCTTCCGACTTCCTTCACAGGTGCTACCGATAATACTAATGAAGGCTCTATTCCATTCTGGTCAAACAGAGTCAGGGTGCTGCTATTGTGCTATTTATGTTGGAAACACTGGAAACACTGCTACACCAGTGGTCTCAAAGAGTCCTTGAGTGGGTTCCAAATGGCCCTGTGCGGGTGTGGAACTCTGAGAGTGTACCCTGACTTATTTGTACACTCTCAGAGTTATGGGGCCCTTGAAATTGAAATGGAGGAATGTTTGAGAACCACTGTACACTAAATGGAACATAGCCTTAATTTGTATCATCGGTAACACCTTGGAAGTCGGAAGAGGCCCAGATGTTGGAAGAGTTATCATGCATGTCTTGCCTGCCGTCTCCGAGGCCTTGCATGGTTGAAAAATGTGAATACCCCACAATGCATTTCCAGGAGCGAGGTCGTGCTCCGCGCTCCACCAGTGACACCGACCTGCTCACCTCGCACTGTCGCTCCGCCCTGACTGCTAGCTCCTCCCACTACGCCATTGGTCAATCACAGGACATCGCCGTCAGCTGGGACATCAAGGAGGAGGTGGATGCTGGCGACTGGATCGGCATGTACCTTATTGGTGAGATTGACATAGGCTGATTGTTTTCTCATTCAACAGTAAACAAAGCAACATACAGCATATATAAGTGTACAGGGTGGTCTGCACATTTCTGAAGAGACAATTCAAGTAATTTTGAGACCTTTTTAATACCTCTAAAATGGAAAATAAATAAATAAAATTAGACCATATTACTGCGTCAAAAGTATTCCACAGACTATACTGTGAAGTATTGTCAAACGTTGGTCAAATTGTCAAATATTACGATATATTAAGAAAGAAAGACATTGTGTGAGCTTGAAGTAAGATAATCATCAACATCATTTATCTGTGGAAACTAAATGTGTATGACTCAAATCGTACAATAGAGGGTATGCGTGTGACATCATCATCATACCCGAAAGTTATGCGGAAACAACGTTAAACTCACTTTGACACTCGATTTGAAAAAAACTCTGAGAAATTCCATTAACCTTTAGTTCATTAGTCTTACTGCCGGGGAAGTTTTCAGAATAAAGGTGCTAGAGTGCCAAGCAGATCGGCAGATTTTACTCTGAATTCTGAATAGAATTCTTCTATTACTGCCTCGCCTGATGTCTCTTTAGAAGCGTTAATATTCCAAACGAGATGCTTGATTAAGTCAGAAATGAGGAGAGTGCCGTAGATTTAGAGTAAATTGACAGTTTTGTCGGCCCATAAACAAGGAAGTGAATGATGTGCCTTGCTTACTAGGCACAGTAGGCAGGAGGGATCCATTCACATGTACCCCATAGGCAGGAGGGATCCATTCACATGTATCCCATAGGCAGGAGGGTTCCATTCACATGTATCCCATGAGGAGGGATCCATTCACGTTTCCCCAGCCCGATCTCACACAAACACGGTGAAATATCATGGATTGGCAATTCCGTACATACACTACTAGAAAACCCCCAAATCTGTACATATTATCCCATAGCCTGGAGGGATCTAATCACATAAATATATATCGTTCTTGTCATTGACTGGTTTGAAACACAATCAGGAGTTACCTTCCATGGCCTTTCCCACAAATATGTGACACTGATCCTGTGTGTGTGTGTGTGTGTGTGTGTGTGTGTGTGTGTGTGTGTGTGTGTGTGTGTGTGTGTGTGTGTGTGTGTGTGTGTGTGTGTGTGTGTGTGTGTGTGTGTGTGTGTGTGTGTGTGTGTGTGTGTGTGTGTGTGTGTGTGTGTGTGTGTGTGTGTGTGTGTGTAATGCATTAGAGAAATAGGCATCAACTATTCTATTGTGAGGACCATTTTCCTGGTCCTGTCGATCGAAAATCGACTAAAGTGGACGTTTTCAATATGTTTTGGCCATTATCTGGAACGGAAAGTCCAATCTGCTCAGTTTAAAGCTTGTTGGATGCGTGCACACTTGGCACAAGCCATAATTCGTCCCTGAAGAGAAATGATTGTTTTATGGTTTAAATGCAGAGTAGGAAAAGATTCAGGTTGGGCATTTAGCGTTAGGATTAGACATTCAGAGGTTAGATTTATTTGGGTTTTGTCAGATAGCCAGATAGCCAATTACAAGCTTGTTGATGTTCTCCCAAGTATAGTAATACAAATCTGTCTGTCTGTCTGTCTGTCTGTCTGTCTGTCTGTCTGTCTGTCTGTCTCAGATGAAGTGCAGTCAGAGAACTTTGTAGAGTATAAGAATCGGGGGGTAAATGGATCCCATAAAGGTCAGATCAGATGGAAGATCGAGGCCAACTCCTACTTTGTAGAGCGTAAGTACACAACACACACGCACCACACAACAACACGCTAACGCTACACTACACTTTAACCTGAGGCTGATTCTACAAATGCTTTCTGAAAAATGTATGTTGCTATATCAGTAAACAGGCAGCTGTTGACCATAACAACAATTATTTTACATTCTCTAATTGTGTAGACTTGCAGATGCAGATGTTCAACAAAAATGTAACTCTTGAGAGCGTAAAATGACACCAAATTGACCTGTAAGGATCCATTTGGTTTCATTTTCTGCTCTCAAGAGTTAACGATCTAGAAGGGTCCATTTGGTCACCAACTCCATCATTTAGCTGGGGACCACCTGGAACCTCCTCAAGGACCACTGGTTGAAAACCACTGTTATATACCAGACTAACACTGAGTGTGTGTGTGTGTGTGTGTGTGTGTGTGTGTGTGTGTGTGTGTGTGTGTGTGTGTGTGTGTGTGTGTGTGTGTGTGTGTGTGTGTGTGTGTGTGTGTGTGTGTGTGTGTGTGTGTGTGTGTGTGTGTGTGTGTGTGCATGCGTGTGCGCATGCGTGTGTGCATGCATGCGTGCAGCTGAGACCCAGGTGTGTTTTAAGTACTACCACGGAGTGAGCGGAGCGCTGAGAGCCACCACCCCCACCATCACCATCAAGAACCCCTCTGCACCGGTCAGACAAACACACACACACACACACACACACACACACACACACACACACACACACACACACACACACACACACACACACACACACACACACACACACACACACACACCCTAGGAGCTCAATGAGAGTCATTGTCAGTGAAATTTCGTATTCTACAAAATTACTCCTATAAAAGCAGTGTTTTTTGTGCCATGGACCCCCAAATTGATATATATTTGGCCGCAGACCCCCCATCTGGAATTGTGTTGAGCCAAGGACCAATTCCAAACCCTTTCAAGATTTTGAAACATGTTGATGTACAAGCTTCTCTATCTGCTATTGTTCTAAATCCTAAGTTTTCTTACTTTTTTTATCCCACAATTTTTGTAAGCCATTTTTTTTACCCAGTGTCAACTGTAATCCTGGGGGCTAGACTCCTTCTGCCAACCTGGGGAGAGCAACGGACTGACCTCATGCTTCCTTCCATGCATGAGGAGTCCAAGCCGCCTCTTTTCACCTGACACCCAGCTGCGTGGGGTTTCCTCATGCTATATGCAGGGCCCACCTGCAGTTCTTTGACCAGTAGGCTCGACGGCTTCAACTGCTGCCGATATATGTTTATTTTGTGCCAGGAAAACAAAATACATCTTCAATACATATTCTACAGCTTGGTAGGCTGCAGATAACCAACACACCAACACAGCCAACGCAAAGTGTATGCTTAATCAATAACAGATAAATATCGGCTACTGCCATCGGTTAATGTCAGTTTTTGTTAGTGCTCTGACTGACAGCTGTTGGGAAGAAGCATTTACTAAGCCTCCAGCCCTGGAGCTGTGTTTCCTTTTCTCCACAGATTAGAACAGCAAGTCTTTAAACCTTTATATGGTTGACATTTGGACTGACATGTGGAACTGCTGACCTGAAGCACAGCTGACTGACTGGCTGACTGACTGATCTGATTATCTTACAGACACAGACAGACAGACAGACAGACAGACAGACAGACAGACAGACAGACAGACATAATGTGGGGGCGGCAGTGGCTCAGGGGTAGAGTGGCTGGATAGTAACCGCAAGGTTGCCAGTTCGATCCCAGGCTCCCCCAGAGGTAGTGTCGAAGTGTCCTTGAGCAAGACACTGAACCCCTAATTGCTCCTGATGTGCTGGTTGGCGCCTTGCATGGTTTCTTCCGCCATCGGTGTATGAATGTGTGTGTGAATCAGTGAATGTAATGCAAAATCTATGTAAAGCGCCTTGGATAAAGGCGCTATATAAATGCACCATTTACCATTTAGTGTGTGTGTGTGCGTGTGCGTGCAGGTTTTCAGACAGTCGTCTACAGAGGAGGTGTCTCAGTCCCAGGGCACTAGAAGACTGATCAGCTTCACTTTGTCAGGTCCGCATGCACGCAGCACCAATACACAACTCGCCGCCTTTTTTATAGTAAACTCTTTTATAGTAAACTCGTTAAGTACATTTATGTACTTAACGGTAGTAATGAACCAAAATAACGCTCCACTCTTCGGAATAAATAACCAATGAAAAGTATTAACAAGAGCTTGTGACGTGCGACATGTTGTGAGTTTGAAGATAGCTATGTTCAACATCCGTGCACAACCAAGCATAACAGGACTTGTCTTATGCTGCGTTCAGACGGGCAGTCGCAAAGATACAGTCCAACATTAATTTTCAATGGAAGCCAGCGACATGAAGATACAAAGATACATCCAACGTTTGTAGCTGCTGCAAAAGCTACTAAAGCTACAAAAAGTTGAGCTGGTTAACTACAGCTAAAGATACAAAGCTACAAATATGCTATGTAGCTTTGCATATTCGCATCTGCCACTGTATGAACGTTATTCGTTTTTATTTTGTTTTTCGTCAGTGGAAAAAAAGTAGTCGGCGAAAATGTATCCATATAGCTTTAGTGCAAGGGTTCCCAAACCTTTCAGCCCTCGTTGATCTACAAGCTCACACCGCCTCGCAGTACACTTATATTGTCTTTTTTGCAATGTTCCAATGTTCGATACAAAAAACACAATCAGTTGTGTGACAATCGTCCCACACTTAAATGTGTAATGGTGACAGCCTTAGTGGTGTTTTGCAGACTTCCAGGCGGTGGCCCTGAAGAAGGGCATGTTCTTCAACCCTGACCCGTACCTGAAGATCAGCATCCAGCCCGGCAAGCACAGCATCTTCCCCTCCTTACCTCACCACGGACAGGACAAACGCTCAGGGATCATTCTGAACACCACCACCCCCCAGTGGAAGAGAGAGGTATGCACGCACGCATGCACTATAGGCATGTCATTATAGGAAATCGATTAAAATCGATTTAAACTGGTGACAATTTAAATCACGATTAAATCACAATTTGAACCGTGATGCAAACAGCAGAGGGCTTTTTTTTTTTTACAAAAAAAAAGAAAATACAGGATCTTTGAAGATAATTGATAAAAAAAAACATCTGTCATTTGCTAATACTAATACTGTAATAAAAAAAGGCTGGACAATCATTTTGTGTTTAAATCATGAAATTCATATTGTGAACCCACACACACACACACACACACACACACACACACACACACACACACACACAATACAACACGA
Organism: Electrona antarctica; assembly: GCF_951216825.1. Taxonomy (NCBI): domain Eukaryota; kingdom Metazoa; phylum Chordata; class Actinopteri; order Myctophiformes; family Myctophidae; genus Electrona; species Electrona antarctica. The sequence goes on along the minus strand of NC_136800.1, from coordinate 23,603,892 downwards.
TATAAGCCAAATACAATTAAGCCATAGGGTTGTTTCTTATTTATTAAACATTCAACACTCAAACATCTGGAGAAAACTCTCTCTCACACTCTCTCTTTCTCTCTCTCTCTCTCTCGCTCTGTCTCCCAGAGGTTCAGTTTCGTGTCTCTTCCCACTGATGTCCTTGAGGTGGAGGTGAAGGATAAGTTTGCTAAAAGTCGTCCCATAATCAAACGCTTCCTGGGTAAACTGTCCATGCCTGTGCAGAGGCTGCTGGAGAAGCACGCCCTCGGGTGAGACCACACGTTGATCTAATGCATGCCAAGGACCTCTACACTGTCTGTATGTGGCTGCGAACCCCCCTGGAAATGTACACACGTATTGTATTCAATACAATTGTAAATATATATTTTGGAATAAAAACGGTGATAAAGTATGTTATAAAATGTGTTCTCTCCAGTGATCGTGTGGTTAGTTATTCTCTGGGTCGCAGGCTGCCAACGGAACACGTCAGTGGTCAGCTGCAATTTCGCTTCGAAATCACCTCCGCCATCCATGCAGGTGCGTGCGTGTGTGTGTGTGTGTTCACTGGAGAGAAAAGAAAGGAAGTACGATACACTATGTGTCAGTGCCCAGGAGATGCATTGTAAAGGCTCAATGCATAGCAGCCATATTAGAAAGAAATACTTAATACTTAAGTATGCTAATTAAGGCTCCATTCTGGTCAAACAGAGCCAGGGTGCAGATGGTGTGCATGTTGGCTCACTGGAAACACTCTGCTACACCAGTGGGTCTCAAAGTGTGGTCCAGGGACCCTCATAGTTCCTTGAGGAGGGGGTTCCAAATGGCCCCTTATGGGTGTACGTGTCTCTGTGCGGTTCCATTTGGTTCCATTTGTACACAGAGTTATGGGGGTCCTTGTGAGAACCACTGTACACTAATGGAACATAGACTCCATTAGTATCTTTGGTAACATTTACACTTGATTGTATTACCTCTCAGTAAACATTTTCAAGTCGCTAGTTTAAAGTCTTCTTCCAATTACCATGATTTAGTATGCGTTTAGAAACGTATGGTCCCATATATTTTTGAAGGGCGCTAGATCCTCTTATGTCACAAACATTGTCCTAACACAAACATTAAATGCCATTGATAATGAATGGCCATTTGAGTGTTTGTGTAAACACAAACATTATGTAAACACAAACATTGAAGACAAATGTGGGAATTCAGATGATGTATGATAAGAGCGCCCCTCACTTCACACAGGTGTGTTTTTTTTAATTAATGTTTATTAAGAGCAGTTATGACGTAAATCGTTTGCCAGCCAAGTCTATGGACTATGTTTGTTTAGGGCACTAATAACAATGTAAGACAATATAAATACATGTGAGTGTGATTTTTAATGACGGACAATATTCAATCCTGTGGGTTAATGATTAATCACCAGGGGGGGGGGGGGGGTCGACGACTCACATAACGAGTCCTCTCATAGTGTGGTTCAGCCAAGCATGCCGACTTCCTTCTTCTCTCCAACTCCGTAAAGACGAGTAACAATGTGTGTCTTTCAGACGATGAAGACACATCTCTCAGTACCGAGTGTTCCCCAGCTCGCTCCGCCTCCACGCCCCACAGAGACACCCAGGCCTCCAGGCCTGCCGACCCAGCTGATGACACCCTCAGCATGGGTGCATGCGCCCCGTACCTGTCCTTGGACAACGCCCAGCCCGGAGCCACTGCGGAAATGACTATAGTTTCATACGAAAACCTTTGCGCCAGGTGATAATACTTTTGGATTTTTTTTTTCATATTTCTTTTTCATTGTGTTTTTCATTTATTATAATTTTTTAAAGCAGGTTTGCTCATTCACAACACTCAACAACCCAAAAGGCTACATTTCCGGGCTGATACCCGTCACACACAACATGCACACGCCCATGCTTGTTGTCTTGACGGAGCGTGGCACATTTTATTAGCGACATTGATTTCAGACCCGGGAATTGTAGTTGTAGAATTTTCTCCAGAAAAGTCTGTATCAAATATGAATGAATTTGCCATGTTGTGCTGTAATATAGAAAGGTGTGAATCGTTACCTGGTGAATTGTAATCAAATTGAATCGTGAGGGCAGTGCCAATGCAGACCTCGCTCTCGTAATAGAGCTTTTACTCTAATAACCCTGCCCTCTTTGCCCAGCGGTATGTCGGAGCATTTAGCGGGGAAAGACGCAGAGCAGAGCTCCGGAGGCGGGGGAGGGGCTTTCCCGGGAGAAGCGGCGTCGGGTCAGAATAAGGAGGAGGACGATTTTGGCGGGACGTCCAACGGGTCGGGAGGACTGTCTCCTCTCCTCCCCACCCTGGATGAGATGAGCGAGGACGGGAGCAGACACACTCCTTCCACCCCGCAGCCTTTCCTCCTGGAGGAAGAGCAGGAGCGTGCCGTCGGCCTCCAGAGACTGGCGCCGGGAGGCGCGGAGGAGGAGGAGAGGGAGGTAGGCACCTGGTGGAACAGTAACTCACCACCTTTACCGGGAGGCGCGGAGGAGGAGGATAGGGAGGTAGGCACCTGGTGGAACAGTAACTCACCACCTTTACCGGGAGGCGCGGAGGAGGAGGAGAGGGAGGTAGGCACCTGGTGGAACAGTAACTCACCACCTTTACCGGGAGGCGCGGAGGAGGAGGAGAGGGAGGTAGGCACCTGGTGGAACAGTAACTCACCACCTTTACCGGGAGGCGCGGAGGAGGAGGAGAGGGAGGTAGGCACCTGGTGGAACAGTAACTCACCACCTTTACCGGGAGGCGCTGAGGAGGATAAGGAGGTAGGCACCTGGTGGAACAGTAACTCACCACCTTTACCGGGAGGCGAGGAGGAGGACGAGAGGGAGGTAGGCACCTGGTGGAACAGTAACTCACCACCTTTACCGGGAGGCGCGGAGGAGGAGGAGAGGGAGGTAGGCACCTGGTGGAACAGTAACTCACCACCTTTACCGGGAGGCGCGGAGGAGGAGGAGAGGGAGGTAGGCACCTGGTGGAACAGTAACTCACCACCTTTACCGGGAGGCGCTGAGGAGGATAAGGAGGTAGGCACCTGGTGGAACAGTAACTCACCACCTTTACTCAGTGGTAGGAAAAAAAGTACTCACAATGTTTTACGTGCTATCTATGAATATAATCATACCCCCTAGGCTAGGGTACGGCATCAGCCATCAACGAACATGTTCGTACCACCCGTCTAATCCATATATGAAAGTGGTGACCGTCAATTTACCTTTTAGCATTGCTCCGGTTGCTATGGAGCACCCACCAGCTATGGGATCTTTTACATCCAGGCTCCATTAAATCCATTAAAAGCAAGATTTTCAAAGCCCTGTATCTCTAAAACTTCGAGCGCTGTCCATGGTCAGCCGTCACGCAGCCCGATGATCGTAAATCATTTGTGACTTCGTCTCGCATCGCTCCGGAAATGTAACAGTTTCTGACGAGAGCTAAGGGGCATGCACGAATGGTGCTGATCACTGCTCATAACAAAAGCCCCCACCTCACTGATAACCTGGAAATGAAACAAAGAATTAAGTATGCGGCCAAATTTAATTCAGGGGTCCTTGAAATGAAAAATGTTTCAGAACCACTGCCCAAGTGCCCAGGGGTCCCTGAATGCCCTGTTGAAGATGCTTGTGTTTTCATGAAATAAAGAAACTCAAACTTTATACAAGAGAGTACATTGATCTTCAAGAATCTGCACCCATCAGCTACAGAGACTATCAACTTGACTCCCTGAGTAGAGCGCCTTCACCTAGCACGGTTTTGTTGCCCTGTTGAAGACCCATGGTGTTCTGTTCCCACAACGTGTTGTATACATCCAGTATGTTAACGAAGTTAAACAGACAGCCAAACTCGTTTTTCACAAGCCAGGAAGGGAGCGTCCTTGCTCCTTTATTTATCCACAATCTCCGACAGGTGAAAATTACGTGTAAAACTGTAGCAAACAGAAAAGACACAAATGTCTTGGCTATCATAGAAAAATAACATTATGAATTTAAACTGGCAAATAAGTGCTAATATGAAATGTAAACACAATTACATGCAATCATATGCTAGTCAGACATAAACATGTAAAGTTGCCATTGACATCATCATTTTTTAACCAATATGAATTATTGTCCAATGTCCATATGAATTTGCAAATAAACAAATCAAAACTGTTCACAGAAAGAGAATCATGTTCAAACTTACAGCCATTGCTTTCGAGGGTATGAAAAAAGGTAGAGATACAACAAACACGGTCACAATGTGCTTATCTGCTTGTTCTCTAATGGAGTCTACATTATATAAAAGTATATAAAAGGTCTACACTCAGTACACTGTGTTCTGAAGCTTCTTCTACCCACAATGCATTGCTAACTTCCTGCTACCATTGTAAGCATATCAAAATAAAAGCATTCATCAGTTGACTACAAGCAATGTAAACTTAACATTTAAACATGAACTAAAAGCATGAACTCAAACTGAGGGCAGAACACATGGACTAGACATTACAAATATAATGACAACTTGTCATCATTTCTATTGCAGGAGAACGGCGCCAGGTCGGCAAGGCCCCAGGCGGAGGGCCAGGTCGGCCCCAGGGGGTCCCAGCTCACACTGGCGGACCACCACAGACAAACCGAAGACGTCACAACGAGAGAAGATGGAGAAAAAGAAGCGAGGGAGCGACGGAGAGAGGAGAAGAGTGGAGAGACCCAGGAGGTAGGGACTTCTGCCAATCTACAAACTCACAACGTATCCATGTAGATAGACTAGGGGAGAAAAAAAGCAGCCTTTTCTACAAGCTGATAAAAATGTAAACGCTGATTTGCATAGAAATTACGTTGACATAAAAAGCGAATGAATGTATTCGCTTTTGTTGGTGTGAATGGGGCTTTAGTCATAGTCCATGAATAACATTCCTTTTAGTTTGAGTTATATTTTGCAGTGTTTTACTTTTAGTCTAGTTTTAGTTGACTAAATATCAGTAATTCAATTGTAACTTTAGAAATGTGTAGATACCCTACACTTATACCGTATGTTGGTTTGTTTACTGTTGAGTGAGAAAACTACGGAGCCTAAACAACATTGCACAAATAAAACAAGGAAATAAAATAAAAATGATAACATGGGTATCTCCCTGCATGGGGGTCCCGAATGATCCACAGTTTGGGAACCACTGGTGTAAGTGTATACTTGTGCTACTGCCCCACCAGGGGTCGGAGGAGAGTAGGAGTCAGAGGGATGGAGCGGTGGACGGAGCAGGGGGAGGGGGGGGCGTCCACATCAGGACCGGCGCTCCCAGGAAGAGAAGCAGACCCTGCTCCCTGCCCGTGTCCCAGCTGGAGACCGTCATCGCCTCGGCGTGCGAGGAGCCCGAGACCCCCAGGTCGGTGCAAAAAGGACGCCGCTTTGGAAGGGATTAGTTCACCAAACCAATGTAAAAGTTTGACCGAAAAGTTCAATTTTGAGTTGTTGTTTTTTGGTCATCTGAAATGTTTCGGTTTCAGTCTACATGTAGTTTTTGTTGACGAAATCTACAGTTTATTTAAGGCCTATTCATACTCATACTCGGTGATGAGGTGGTTATGAGGTGGTGATGAGGTGGTTATGAGGTGGTTATGAGGTGGTGATGAGGTGGTGATGAGGTGGTTATGAGGTGGTTATGAGGTGGTTATGAGGTGGTGATGAGGTGGTTATGAGGTGGTGATGAGGTGGTGATGAGGTGGTTATGAGGTGGTGATGAGGTGGTGATGAGGTGGTTATGAGGTGGTTATGAGGTGGTTATGAGGTGGTGATGAGGTGGTTATGAGGTGGTGATGAGGTGGTGATGAGGTGGTTATGAGGTGGTTATGAGGTGGTGATGAGGTGGTTATGAGGTGGTTATGAGGTGGTTATGAGGTGGTGATGAGGTGGTTATGAGGTGGTGATGAGGTGGTGATGAGGTGGTTATGAGGTGCTTATGAGGTGGTCACCTCATAAGCCTCATCACTTAAAACTGGAGTATGAATAGGCCTTGAGTCGACTGAAGTGTATTATTTTGGCGGGCATCGATGGTGTCGTAAATGACTTCATTCATACTGATTCATAGCGGCAAGATAGATCAGCTATTTTCTGTAGGAGGAGGAGCAAAACGTGTGTAGAAGAAATGGGCCACCACACTACAAATAAGTTTGAGAAGCACTGGTGTACATTATAATGGTTGTCAAAGATGTTACCGTATAGAGGGAGGGGGGTAGTGACTTGTTTTGTGTGTGTGTGTGTGTGTGTGTGTGTGTGTGTGTGTGTGTGTGTGTGTGTGTGTGTGTGTGTGTGTGTGTGTGTGTGTGTGTGTGTGTGTGTGTGTGTGTGTGTGTGTGTGTGTGTGTGTGTGTGTGTGTGTGTGTGTGTGTGTGTGTGTGTGTGTACGTGTACGTTCTCCAGGTCCCACTACATCAGAATCCACCATCTTCTCCACAGCCTGCCCTCCGCCCAGCCCGATGGAACCCCGCTCCACACCAACGGATGGGACCCCTCCATGGACACCAGCGCACATGCAGGTTAGACCACTGTTTCCCAAACAGTGGCTCAGGACTTTTTACCGTTTCCTATATTAGTTAGGGAAAGATAGCTGAATTTTGGACCAATCTGGAAAATAAATGTTTACCGGTATAGCTTTATTCACAAAATGTGTTCCTAAAGGTGTCTACTATCACCTCTGAATTAGCTACTGAAAAGTGGGGGTACCATTAACAACCTATATGCAGGCAAAATGTACACATTTTAATTCTGCTTTAAGTAGTATGTGATGATGGGTCAAACTAGGCCACTAGGGTTTTTATGATGATTTCATGAGTCCATTCCACAAAAATCACTCCTTGAGCTAAACACGGCAATAGCCGTCATCACAAATGTGAAGAGGTCATCACTGTATTGTCCAATTATGGATGGACGAGATATGGCTACATTGAGGAAATATATGTGATCAGACATGTGCTCTCATCGGAGAGAAAGAAGGAACTGCCGATAGTATCACATTCCATGGGGCAATAAACAGGCTGCATGCAGGAGTTGGATGCAGCCTGCCTTCCTGCTAGTAGTGAGGGGTGTTTTACGACACCTACAGAGGAAGGGGGGCTGACTCACAAGGCACACACATATAATGGCAGGGGGGGCAATGTGTGACCAAGTACCACTTTAATCCTGTCATATGTGTATAATATGTGTTCTAGAGTCAATACTTAGATATTGGGTTACCAAACACCTTTATAATAATATCTAAGAGTCTACCGGGTTTAAGCTGGTCAGAGAGGGTTCCAGGCTTGCATCACAAGGAGTGTGATGCAAGTGACAGGCGAGGGCTTAGAACCGCCTCTCCCACAGGCGGAGAAGGGGCCACTGGGCTTTTGATTGGCCGGGGAGGAGTGACCCATCCAGAGCCTGCAGCTGTATCATGTGTGTAAGCTAGCAGGGGAGTAGATTCAGGGGGAGACCATCAGGGAGCAGGAAGGCGGGAGGCCAGTGGTGAGCATATAGAAATGTGTTTAATTGATATCATGTGTTGTGTTGTGTTGTGTGATGTTAGATTATAACAATGTATGTATCTGTGCCTCTTGTTTGTCTCCCAGATTTAAAACCATAGCATAACCATAGCTACACCAGGTGATCATAGCTATAACATAGCAGGTATAACCAGGTGAACATGGGTTGTAGACTACCATAGGTGAACTTAAGTTGGTAGTGTTGAGCTAAATAGTACCAAGATCAACAGGGGCTGAACTCCTCAAAGACAGCTAGGAGAGGAACAGACTATTAGGCAAAGATCCAGAGTACCGTATCCACCTGTGTCATGGGGAGGGAGAAACAAACCAGTGTGTATGTTTTATGTGTTTGTATTGTATAATGAGCTAATAAACCTTATAAAAAGCATGTTGAGTTTGTAAGAGAAGCGATTATTGGAACATTTAGTTTAGCCTATGCGTGTTAATTCTTTAGTAAATCCCGTCTGCTGCTAGAGTCTGTCGGATACTCGGCTAATCTCCCAAAATCCGAACAATCACATTTGGAAAAGCTACTGGTAAGCATTTATTTTCCAGACTGGTCCAAAATTCGGCTAACTATGTCTGTTCCAGGGCCGGAGGATGTGCTGAGCAGCAGGGATTTGAGTCCACCCGTCGGTGCGTCGGGCAGCTGTGATAACGATGAGAAGCTAGCGGAGCCGCTGAGCCCCTCAGACGCACCCAGACGCACGCTCCCTCGCTCGCTGTCTGTGGAGCGTCTGTCCGACCTGGCACTGCTGCTGGACGAGCAGGGAAGACACCCACAGGTAACTAAAGTTAAAGGTCAAAGTCCTACTATTTGTCATATACGTTGCTGTATGCAAAATTAGTTCTCCACATTTTACCCATCTCTTGGAGCGGTGAGCCGCAGGCATGCCCCATTCGGGAAGCATTTATTTTGTGGTTGATCTGACCCCCCAATCCAACCCTTGATGCTGAGTGCCAGGCAGGGAGGCATTGGGTACCATTTTTACAGTCTTTGGTATGATCCGGCCGGGGCTCGAACCCCGACCTCCCATTTTCCGGGCGGCCACTCTAACCACAAGGAAATTCACCTAGAAGATTTAATGTATCCGCTGAGCAAATGTCAGTACTTGCGCATGGAACCATATTTAAATCCGGTTTAGAAGAGGAAAGTTACCCATTAAAACCGGGAAAGGGTCTGTGTCATTTTAGATTGAGGGGTGGGAAGGGGGGGTCCTTTACACAAAGAAGTTTGAGAACCACTGATTTAGAAGGCATTTGTAGAATCGATCTCTTTCTTTGGGTTAAATTAGCATTTAACTATGATAAGTGCATAAACTTGTAAACATCCTCGTGCAGGGTCAGGTGAGAGGGAGGCGGCGAGGAAGACGCCGTGGTGATGAGGAGGATGATGAGGATGATGATGAAGATGAGTGTGCACCGTGCTGCAGTCACTCTTTTTACACTCATAACAGGTCTGTGCACGCACGCACGCACGGACACACACACACACACACACACTCTTGCACGCACACAAACTGTACCCTTTCTCCCTCACTGTCGGCAGGGCAGTGACACACACACACACACACGCGCGCGCACACAAGTATCATTTTAGGACACAGATTTTCTTTTAACGTAATCCGCAATATGTGTGTGTGTGTGTGTGTGTGTGTGTGTGTGCGCGTGTGCGTGCGTGCGTGCGTGCGTGCGTGCGTGCGTGCGTGCAGGTCAGATGATCATGAGGATAAAGATGAGGACGATATGGACGGCGACAACACATCGCCATGGCAACAGGTGGCCACGCCCACCCAGGATCAAAGCCCACAGCGCTCACCGCTGACCAATGGCATGGCTCGTAAGTTCCATGATATTTCTATACCTCTCTGACCAATGGCATGGCTCGTAAGTTCCATGATATTTCTATACCTCTCTGACCAATGGCATGGCTCGTAAGTTCCATGATATTTCTATACCTCTCTGACCAATGGCATGGCTCGTAAGTTCCATGATATTTCTATACCTCTCTGACCAATGGCATGGTTCGTAAGTTCCATGCTATTTATATACCTCTCTGACCAATGGCATGGTTCGTAAGTTCCATGCTATTTCTATACCTCTCTGACCAATGGCATGGCTCGTAAGTTCCATGATATTTCTATACCTCTCTGACCAATGGCATGGCTCGTAAGTTCCATGCTATTTCTATACCTCTCTGACCAATGGCATGGTTCGTAAATTCCATGATATTTCTAATTTTCTATACCTCTGACCAATGGCATGGCTCATAAGTTCCCTGATATTTCTATACCTTAACAACAATAATAATTGCGATTACGATTATTATTTGAGTTTTTGCCGCTGGGAACTTTGGAACATAAACGTTTGGCTTTAAGACTTCTTGAACACTAATTGCACAGGGCGGGGTTATTAATAGACATTTAATCTTTACTTGACAAAGTGTGTTTGTGTCGTGTTTGTGTGGTAACAACAGGTTTGTTTTTAAAACAGTTCTCCTGCCGCTAATTGTTTGATCCAGTGTTCCGCCGCGGCATAATTCCCGCTATTTGTTTTATGTGTCTAAATCGCCCATGTTTGTGTGTAACAGGGTTGTGTGGTAACATGTTTGTGTGTAACATGTTTGTGTGTAACAGGGTTGTGTGGTAACATGGTTGTGTTGTAGCCTGACATGTTTGTGTGTAACAGGTGTGTGTAACATGGTTGTGTGGTAACATGTTTGTGTTTAACAGGAGTGTGTAACATGGTTGTGTGGTAAACAGGTTTGTGTGGATACAGGTTTGTGTGTAACATGGTTGTGTGGTAACATGTTTGCGTGTAACGTGGTTGTGTGGTAACAGGTTTGTGTGGATACAGGTTTGTGTGTAACACATTAGTGAAAAACATGGTTGCATTTCTGTGGTATCAGATATGTCATCTTGTTTTCCAGCAGTTGGTCAGCTTCCTGCTCTGAGGCCACCCCCCCATCACTACCCCACCATAGATGAACCTCTACCCTCTAGTAAGACAGACACACACACACACACACACACACACACACACACACACACACACACACACACACACACACACACACACACACACACACACACATAGGAGCACTGTTTATTTCATTGCATTGTAGTGACTGACTCGAGTTGACTCGGTGGCGGAAGTGTGCCAAGTCAGTTCAGTTCAGTTCAGTTTTATTTTGGTCATAAAAAGAAAAGAAAAAAAACATTACATTACATGTATTCATTTCGTCGTGTTTTTTTTACACTTTTTTGTTTTTGTAGAGACCAAAAGGGTTTAGGCTGAAGCCAATGGCTTATTGTGCCTATCCCAGGGGGGAGTGGGGGGGACATAAAACTGACAGAGAAACAAAAGAGAGAAAAAACAAACTATTTTAGATGTATACATTCTTTTAAATGTATTAATTGAGCTACACTTTTTCAGTTCATTGTCTAAGCCGTTCCACAGTTTCACACCTCTTACGCTTATACATCTCGCCTTTTTGTTGGTTCTTGCCTTAGTCCCCCTGAATATGCCGAATCCCCTAAGATTGTACCTGCTCTCTCGAGCCTCGAACAACTCCTGGACACAGGGCGGAAGCAGTCTGTTATGTGCTTCATACATTATAACTGCTGTTGAGAGGTCTACCAGATCATGCAATTTTAGGGTGTGTGACTGAATAAAAAGTGGATTTGTTGGTGCGTAATATTCGGCGTGATTTATAATTCGGATTGCTTTCTTTTGGAGAAGAAATATGGGGTTGATGTTTGATTTATAGTAAATGGGCTCTATGCACACAGAGATACTGATGCTGTATTATATATATTTGTAGGCTGGCCTGGGAGGCGTGTGTGGACAGTCATGGGTTGTATTAAATGTGTGTGTGTGTGTGTGTGTGTGTGTGTGTGTGTGTGTGTGTGTGTGTGTGTGTGTGTGTGTGTGTGTGTGTGTGTGTGTGTGTGTGTGTGTGTGTGTGTGTGTGTGTGTGTGTGTGTGTGTGTGTGTGTGTGTGTGTGTATATTGTAGGCTGGGAGGCATGTGTGGACAGTCAGCGGGTGTATTATATATATTTGTAGGCTGGGAGGCGTGTGGTGTGTGGACAGTCATCGGGTGTAATATTTGTAGGCTGGGAGGCACGTGTGGACAGTCATCGGGTGTATTATATATATTTGTAGGCTGGGAGGCGCGTGTGGACAGTCATCGAGTGTATTATATATATTTGTAGCCTAGGCTGGGAGGCGTGTGTGGACAGTCATCGGGTGTATTATATATATTTGTAGGCTGGGAGGCGTGTGTGGACAGTCATCGGGTGTATTATATATATTTGTAGGCTGGGAGGCGTGTGTGGACAGTCATCGGGTGTATTATATATATTTGTAGGCTGGGAGGCACGTGTGGACAGTCATCGGGTGTATTATATATATTTGTAGGCTGGGAGGCGCGTGTGGACAGTCATGGGCGGGTGTTCTACGTGGACCACGTCAACAGGACCACCACCTGGCAGAGACCCACCACCGCTGCTACGCCCGACGGCATGAGACGTTCTGGATCTCTCCACCAGATGGAGCAACTCAACAGAAGGTACGCCACGAATAGAGCTTATAGTTTTGAATTTTATTTGAACATTGTGTTTATTTAGTTTTAAGTTACTGTTACCAATTTCAGTTGTGTTTTTACTTTTTATTCGTTTTAGTGATAGTTTTTAGTTCAGTGTGTTGTAGTCCGGAGCGTGCTTCAAACGGCTTTTGCGTGCTCGTGCGTGTCCAGGTACCAGACCATCCAGCGCACCATGGCCTGTGACGGTGGAGGGGGGGGTGAGGATGAGGAGGGAGAGGATGAAGGTGGGGGACAGAGGGGCGAGGATGGAGAAGCCCTGAACAGCAGCGAGACGGACTCTACACCGGAAACAGCCAACACCGGTACGTTGAGGTGGTGGAAAAAGTACTCCTATTCTTAAAAAATATCAATACTGCAATGTAGAAATACTCGTAAAAGTCAAGTAAGTACTTTTTCTGTTGAGTAAAAGTCCGGAATTCAAAATGTACTTGAGTAAAAGTACAAAAAGCTATTAAAATGTACTTAAAGTTCCATTCTACAGAATGTCCCATTTAAAGTTTCCAAATGTATAAAAACATATTTTGACAAGCTCACAATGTGTCACATCGTGACATTTGGTTAATGTGTGTTTTGCAATAATAATCAAAATCTACAGTTTCAAAATATTAAAAAAATGTAGGGCAAAGGTTTTTCCTTTGCCTCTAGGGAGTGTGCATTCAACGTGTGCAGTTATAAGGTGCAGTATAGGTTAGGCTTACCATACGTCCTCTTTTGCCCGGACAAGTCTTGGTAAAAATGTGAAAATCTGCCTTGAATGGTGCTATAACAGGCCGTTCTGAAAAAAAATATTGGGGGAGAGGTTTGTCGTTCATCCAGGGAGTGTGTGTGCAAAGTTTGGCATCGACCGGATTAACGGTGCCGGAGATTAGCTGTTAACGGACAGACGGACGGACAGACACACAGACGGACGGACAGAGGGCAAAACCTACTCTCTCCCCATGCCTTCAGCCTGGTGGAGACAATAATTGTAGTGGAGTAAAAGTACAATATTTGGATCTGAGATGTAATGGAGTAGAAGTAAAAGTATTGGAAATGCTCAAGTAAAGTACAAATACTTACTACAGACAGTACTTAAGTACATTTACTTAGTTACTTTCCACCATGGGACTGAGTCACTAAGTACAAGTACAATTCCAGTCATTGCTCTCGAGTCCCAAGCCACATAATGTCCAAGACCTAAGCTTTTTGTTGTGTGAGGGTGTGTCATAGAACTAGTGTGTATATAATATATACACATTAATGTTTGTTTGTTACAGTTACATACACATTAATGTGTGTTTGTTACAGTTATATACACATGCATGTGTGTTTGTCATAGTTAAATACACACACAATGTCTGTCTGTCTGTCTGTCTGTCTGTTATATTTGCATACACATGACTGTGTGTGTGTGTGTGTGTGTGCGTGTGTTGTATCTTTGTGTGTAGAGCTTCATGACGAAGGCTCGCCCTCCTCTTCCTCGCAGAGTGTCAGCAGCCAGAAGCAGCATCTTCTCCTCCACAGTCCTGCTGTCAAGTTCATCACCCACCCCGAGTTCTACACCCTGCTGCATGCCAACTATGTGAGACACTCATCCATTCATTCCTCCATTCATCCATCCATTAATTTATTCATCCATTCAGTCATTCATTCATAGATTAGTTCATTCATTTATTCATTCATTCGTTCATTCATTAATAGATTTGTTAATTCTGTCTTTCATTCATTCATTCAACTATGTCAGTGACACTCACTCACTCACTCACTCACTCACTCACTCACTCACTCACTCACTCACTCACTCACTCACTCACTCACTCACTCACTATATACTGTATAGCGACATACGTTTTTTCAGGAAGCGGTTGGGATTCAGAAGATATTTGTAGAATAGTTGTCACTTGTCACCATTGCTTTGTGTCGAAGCCTGCTCTCCCATGTCGTCCCTCTAGGGGGCGTACCGGATGTTCACCAACAGCACGTGTCTTAAACACATGATCCTGAAGATCCGGCGAGACGCCCGGAGCTTTGAACGCTACCAGCACAACCGCGACCTGGTGACCTTCCTCAACCGCTTCTCTGACGCCCAGCTGGAGCTGCCCCGGGGCTGGGAGATCAAGACGGACCCCCAGGGCAAGGTGGGTCTCTGTTTTAGAGGCATGGGACCATACATATATATAAGGCTAGATGGCTCACCCACGCTGCTGGCCAATGGAGAGCAACGTCGCTACGTGGCGGCCATCTTACTGCAGTCCTACAGTACAGTACAGTATGTTCTATGGCAGCTCAAACAACACTTATCATAACTCGCTCAAATCTTGAAGGATTTACAAACAGTTTGGTTTGTTATAAACGTCAGACGTCGGCATACTTATATGCTTTTATATGACGTTCATATAAAAAATAACATTATGCATATAAGCATCCTGGATCATAGCCACGTTGATAACGTTTGTAACAAACCAAACTGTTTGTAAATCCGAAGATTTGAGCGAGTTTTGAGTATTTTTGTTTGAGCTGCTATAGAACATACTGTACTGCAGCACCGCAGCAAGATGGCCGCCGGGTGAACGACGCCGGAGACTCCAGCTTCCATCTAGCCTTTATATATGTCTATGTGGACGCTATATGTTCACGGAGAAGATTGTGTGCGCATCTTATGCCTGTATTTGGGCCAGGTGCTGGACATCAAGGCGAGGATCAAGGAGAGGGTGAAAAGGGGCCATCCCACAGCCCTCCCCAGCCGCGCCCCTCTTCCCCCTCTTTCAAAGGGCTGCTTCTGGAGTGTCAGTGGCCGCGTGGTCCTAGTGCCTGCCTTTTTGAGCCCCTCCCTTTTTTTCGTTCACAGTCTTGCAGCCAAATACCAGTTTGCGTCCCACTCTGGTCCATTCCACGGCCCACAGGGGACAAGTCCCCCGTGTCCCCTGTGCCAGATAAATTCCTGGTGGTATTGATACTTTAATGTAATGTATTATTACATTGAATGAATGATTAAATGTAATATCATGTATTGTATGTACATTCCATTGTAGAATTTCTTTGTGGATCACAACAGCAGAGCGACCACCTTCATCGACCCCCGAATCCCCCTGCAGAACGGCCAGCTGCCAAACCACCTCACACATAAACAACACCTGCTTAGACTACGCAGTTACAGCGCTGGAGAGGTACGCACACGCACGCGCGCACACACACACACACACACACACACACACACACACACACACACACACACACACACACACACACACACACACACACACACACACACACGTGCAAAACTGGTGGAGCATCTTGACTGTGTGTGTGTGTGTGTGTGTGTGTGTTTGTGTGTGTGTGTGTGTGTGTGTGTGTGTGTGTGTGTGTGTGTGTGTGTGTGTGTGACTCCCCCCAGGCATCGGACGTGTCACGTTCTAGAGGCATGATGTCTCGACCAAGCAACAGCCTAGTAACAGCCATACGTAACCAACACCAGCAAGACAACGTTCCACAAGGTAACCAAAACTCACATAACACCAGAAAGATAATGTACCTGACGGTAACCCAAACTCACATAACACCAACAACTGTACAACACTCACACAACATTTACTCTTAAACCTGTGAGTCATTTGATAAATAGTAAATAGAGCAAAAGGCCACCACTCTGCTGTTCTACTTTTATACCGAATCTCTTTGCCAGAAATATTGCTTGGGAATGTTTCCCCCTTGTTAATAGTCAACTGTGTCTCCATTCCATTGTGTCCTCTAGCCTATAATGAGAAGATTGTGGCGTTCCTGCGGCAGCCTGGAATCCTGGACATTCTGACTGAACGTCAGCCTGCTCTGACCAGAAACCACTCCCTCAGGTAGCCTACTGTTGCATTCACCTTACTGACATCACAGCCTAGCATTCACCTGACTGATAGATCACACATCACAGCCTAGCATTCACGTGACTGATAGATTACACATCACAGCCTAGCATTCACCTGACTGATAGATTACACATCACAGCCTAGCATTCACGTGACTGATAGATTACACATCACAGCCTAGCATTCACCTGACTGATAGCACACCACACCACCTAGAATCAATTCAATTGTTATTCATAGAAAATAATTAAAAAACAATCAAAATTGACCAAAGTGTAGAAAACTGAGTCACAAAACATACATACTGTAAAGAGAAAAGCAAATATCGTCCCGAATAGTATAAAAACAATTCATTTACACAACACTGATGATAGTGCCTCTCCAAGGACCATCACCTTATCGTGGTGGAGAGGTTTGAGTGCCCCCATGAACCCGGGAGCTGTATTGTCTGGAGCCTAGTGCTCCTGGTAGGGTCTCCCATGGCAAAGTGGTCTCGGGGGAGGGGCCAGACAAAGCATGGTCCAAAAGCACTCATGGAAGAACAAGAGAGAAGAGATGCGACCCGGCCCGGAGGAAGCCCGGGGTCCCCCTCTGGAGCCAGGCCCGGAGGGAGGGCTCGTCAGCGAGCGCCTGGTGGCCGGGCTTACCACGGAGCCCGGCCGGGCACAGCCCGAAAAAGCAACGTCGGCACATCTTCTCCGCCACGTGGGCCCACCACCCGCGTCAGGAAGCAGTGGGGTCGGGTGCGCTGCCAGACGGGTGGCAGTGACACTGGAGTGTTTGGACGGACCAGACCCGGGCAGCAGAGGCTGACTTTGGGGACGTGGAACGTCACTACACTGGTGGGGAAGGAACCGGACCTGGTACGGGAGGCTGAGCGCTACAGGTTAGACCTGGTGGGGCTCACTTCCACACACAGTAAGGATTCTGGAACCAAACTCTTGGACAAGGGGTACACCTAGTTCTTTTCTGGAGTTGCCCAGGGTGTGAGGGCTCAGGCGGGTGTGGGGATACTCACAAGCCCCCGGTTGAGTGCCAGTACATTGGAGTTTACCCCATGTGGACAAGAGGGTCTCTTCCCTCCGCCTTAGGGTTGTAGGGGTGAATACTCGACTGTTGTTTGTGCGTACGCACCGAACAAGACTACAGAGTATCCGGCCTTCATGGATACCCTATACTTCTGTGCTAGTCATGGACTGACCATAACAAACACCATGTTCAAGCATAAGGATGCTCATAAGTGTACTTGGTACCAGAGCACCTTAGGCCAAAGATCAATGATCGATTTTGTAATCGTGTCAGTTGATCTGAGGCCGTATGTTTTGGACACTCGGCTGAAGAGAGGGGCTGAACTGTCAACTGATCACCATCTGGTGGTGAGTTGGTTCAGATGGCGGGGGAAACCTCTGGACAGACCTGGAAAACCCAAGCGTGTAGTGCGGGTGAACTGGGAACGTTTGGAGGAGAGCTCTGTCCGGAAGGACTTCAACTCCCACCTCGGGCGGGACTTCTCTGGCATCCCTGTGGAGGTTGGGGACATTGAACAGGAATGGGCAATGTTCAAAGCCTCTAAGGCAAAGCTCTCTGTCTACTGAGCAATCTTTGTTCCTACTTTCACCTATGGTCATGAAGTGTGGGTCATGACCGAAAGAATAAGGTCGCGAATACAAGCGACCGACTACGGATAAGCGGTTGAAGATGGATGGATGTATGGATGATGATAGTGCTGTCGACGCAACTATCTATGAAGTCTATAAAATTTTAATTTTATTTAATTTTAATTTTAATCTGCAACACAATGTTATACAACATGTAGTGGGGGTCTCTACTTCATCTTTCTCTCTCAGCTAAGAAGTCCTTGGTCTGAAAAAAAACTCATTAAAAAAGAATAACAGACTGCTGAATTCAGTTATTGACCAATCAGAATCAAGCATTCAACCAAGCCATGCAATATAATTTTGTTTGGAGGGATTAGTGCTCTTTCGGAGTGTGATGGGATTTTTGTGTGCATGCATGTGTTATTGCGCGTGCATGTGTGTGCGTGATTGCGCTGTTTGTGCGTGCGTGATTGTGCATGTGTGTATGTGCGTGCCGTGCGTATGTGTGTGCGTGCAGAGAGAAGATCCACTATATCAGGACAGAGGGAACCCAGCGGCTGGAGAAGATGTCTTGTGATGCTGACCTGGTCATGTTACTCAGGTGGGTGTGGTCATGTTACTCAGGTGGGTGTGGTCATGTTACTCAGGTGGGTGTGGTCATGTTACTCAGGTGGGTGTGGCGTTCACTCTACATTCATTCATCTGCAACATCTACACATGTACAATGGCCCCCTGTGTGCTTGGGGCAGGGGGGGGGGGGGTGTCCTTCAAATTAACCCATTTAGACCTGAGGACGATTCTACAAAATGTCTTCTAAATCATGACAGTTTTCTGAAAAATCCACGTTTCTTTGTCAGTGGTGCTTTTTCATGTCAAGGAGCCCCAAAAATATATGTAAAACACTATGAGCTTGTAGATCTGCTATTGTTCAATAGCTAAAGCATAACATAATGGTTAAAACACCAAAATGGGTTCCTGCCCAGAATGGGTTAAGCTAGTTGAGAATCACTAGAAGAGGTGTGGATTATTCTAGGTAGAAGATCTTTCTTTTCCTCCCTGCCACAGCAGGTTCCAAATGGACCTTTACATGTCTGTAACCAGGGCCGGTTCTAGGGGGGGCAGGGGTGGGCATAGCCCACCCAAACGTGCGTCCTGCCCACCCAATGTGGGTTTGATTACCCCACCCGCGCCGGCGGAGTCGCCCCCCTTACAATTCTGTCTGCCCACCTGAGTGGGGCTGGCTAAATCCGGCCCTGTCTGTAACACTGAGAGTGTACAAATGGACCCGTAGGGGTTATGGTGGTCCTTGAACTTAAAATGTTTGAGAACCACTGGTATTGTAATTGTATAGCAGACGCGAAGTGAGGAGGACATCATGTGATGCGTGTATGTTTCAGTTTATTTGAGGAGGACATCATGTCGTACGTCCCTCTATCCGTCCATCCTGGCATCACCTTCTCTCCTCGCTGCTCTCCAGGTTCCTCTCCACACAGCTCTCCAGGTAAAGGTGCGTGCTCTACTGACATCCTGCACCTACAGTACATGACATACACACATTATGGCTCATTTCCAATATGATGGGTAACCCAAAACCTTCTAGAACCTGAAACTATCCAGAACCTGTCATGTTCTGTGGCGCTTTCTCTTTAACACTACTAGATTTTGGAATCTAGTTTCTACAGTATATTATGCTGATCAGATTAATGGTCAAGACGTTATGGCTATTTGATAAGTGTTAAACACTCCTGTGACACTGCTGAGGTGAACCTTACTGTATGTGTGCAATTTAGGTTTCTCTGGTGTGACAGTGTGTCTACAGCAGGGCTTCACACACTGTTTTATACCACGACCCCATATTATGAGGTATTTTTTTGGCGACCCCATCATGGATGTGTGTGTGTGTCTGTGTGTGTGTGTGTGTGTGTGTGTGTGTGTGTGTGTGTGTGCGTGCGTGTGTGCGTGCATGCGTGCGTGTGCAGGTACACAAAGGGCCAGGGCGCCGGCCCCCTACAGACGAGACTTTGAGGCCAAATTACGAAACTTCTACAGGAAGCTGGAGGCCAAAGGTTACGGACAGGGACCTGGGAAGATCAAGTAAGACTATGAAGAATGCTAAATGAGTTAAAAGGGGTTAAATGTAAATGATTGCCGGCTCTTATATTGAAAAATAAACAAACAACCATGTAAACATACAATGGAAAATACACATTGTTTGGTACCAACACTGTAGCACTTGTACCCTTGCACCCTTCTAACTTATAAGTTATCACTTTTAACCCTTCAACTCAAGTTGTTCTGTTCCAGTTCAATCACAAAAAAACTAAATAGGATAATAATACAATTTACAAACATCCACGTGTGCAATGCGTAAGTATTTTACAAGGCGGGCACATAGGTTGGTGAACCAATAGGTCTGTTTCCAGCGCTAGTTTGAATCCACCCCTCTATGCCTTGGAAAGGGAGCGTTCTTTCAGGCTAGTATTATGTATGTGCTACAGGTTGGTGGTAGTAATATTATGTATTACTAGAGTGGTGCCCATTGGGCACTGGTCTACTTAGAACGATGCAAGTTGGAAATGCATGCCCCACCCAGATATTATGTCTGTGTCCCTTTTATGCCCATCTATGGAGTTCTTTGTTAGGCATGCCCAAATATGGAGGGGGGATAGGCCTTTTGGGGGGCGGTTCTGGACAACCGTGGGTCCGACCGACTCGACACTGGGCACTGCACTCCCGTACAGACGTACGCACACACTCACAGCGACTTGGTGCATTTATAGTTAAAGGACAACTTTAGTTTTTTTCAACCAAGGTTCATGTTTCAGGTTGTTATTAGATAAATAACAACCTGCTTTTTGGGCATTCGAGCGTGGGGCTAAATATGTATTTTTGTACAAAATGTTATGGTGATTTATTTTTTTTATTATTTACTATAGTCCTAATAAACCCCAGGAAATTACATCTGGCCACAGAAGATCACAGGATCTACTGAATGTGAAGGTAGGCTACTGGGGGGAAGCCACACTGTGTGTCATAGGCTCAATATCTCAGTTTGTCACATTCAGTAGATCTCGTGATCTTTTGTGACCAGATGTAATTTCTTGGGGTCTAGTAGGACTATAGTAAATAATAAAAAAATAAATCGCCATAAAAAATTGTAAAAACAATACATATTTAGCCCCATGCTCGAATGCCCCCGCCCTCCTGTCAAAAACTGCTAAAATCCCTAAAACGAAAGAAAGCAGCAAATGAAAGAAAATTAACACTCACCTTTTACTTTCTCTAATAACAACCTAAAACATTAACCTTGGTTGAAAAAAACTAAAGTTGTCCTTAGATGTTTGTGCTTACAGTTTGGTGTGGTTGTAAATGTAATATTATTTATAATGGTGTCAGGATGGTGGTAGTAATATTATGTGTGTGCTTCCAGGTTGGTGGTGCGTAGGGACAATCTTCTAGAGGGGACCTTCAACCAGGTGATTGCCTACTCACGTAAAGAACTGCAGAGGAACAAACTGTACATCACCTTCACGGGAGAGGAGGGGTAAATAACATGTCACAATTAATCACCTGGTTTGCAGTTATTTGAGATATTTCCTATTTTCACTTAGTCCCGGGCAAAACGTCCATTTTCTCTCTCAGGTCTTGAGCTAAAAGGTTGGTCACCACACACTGTCACCTTTATCAGTTGTTCCCAACTTCCCACTGTGTGTGTGCGTGCATGCGTGCGTGTCTCTGCAGGCTAGACTACAGCGGCCCGTCCAGAGAGTTCTTCTTCTTGTTGTCTCAGGAGTTGTTCAATCCGTACTACGGCCTGTTTGAGTACTCGGCCAACGACACCTACACTGTCCAGATCAGCCCCATGTCTGCCTTTGTGGAAAACCACCTGGAATGGTGAGATTATAGTTCCAATATACTAGCTAAAGAACGGCATAGTATGTAACTTTGTAACTGTGTTTACATAACAAAAAAAGAGACATTTTGTTGTTAAAAATACATGATTTTTGTAAGATAAATAATATTGTGAATCAGTGAATCATTATGTGTCTAATTAATCACAACCGTGTGTGTGTGTGTGTGTGTGTGTGTGTGTGTGTGTGTGTGTGTGTGTGTGTGTGTGTGTGTGTGTGTGTGTGTGTGTGTGTGTGTGTGTGTGTGTGTGTGTGTGTGTGTGTGTGTGTGTGTGTGTGTGTGTCTTAGGTTCCGTTTCAGTGGTCGTATTCTGGGATTGGCTCTGATCCATCAGTACCTGCTGGATGCATTCTTCACCAGGCCTTTCTATAAGGCACTGCTCAGACTGTAAGCACGCACGCACACACACACACACACACACACACACACACACACACACACACACACACACACACACACACACACACACACACACATGCAGATATGCTCACTAACGCACACTTGTGAGGACAAAAAATTATAAACAAAATGTGTTTGCGTGCAGAGCTACAGATCTCAGTGACCTGGAGTACCTGGATGAGGAGTTCCATCAGTCCCTGCAGTGGATGAAGGACAACGACATCACTGACGTCCTTGAGCTGACCTTCACTGTCAACGAGGAGGTGTTTGGACAGGTCAGTGCACCGTCTCTCTATGTCAGCTGTGTACACATGGAACCAAATGGACCCTTACAGGTCTGTAACTCTGACAGTGTACACAATGGATCCAAATGGACCCTTACAGTTCTCTAACTCTGAGAGTGTACACATGGAACCATGGTTCCATGTGTACACTCTCAGAGTTACACACCCGTAAGGGGCCATTTGGAACCCCCTCAAGGAACCATTAGTGTACCTGGACCACACCTTTGAGACCCACTGGTGTTTCCAGTCAGCCAATATTATGCAATATCAATATCAGCCCATATGGGCAGATACTGTATGTTTTATCTAGGTGAAAGATGCATCTTGTATATGACATATGTTTTGACATATGTTTTGTCTTCCAGGTGACAGATGTGTTGTCTTCCAGGTGACAGATGTGTTGTCCTCCAGGTGACAGATGTTTTGTCTTCCAGGTGACAGATGTTTTGTCCTCCAGGTGACAGATGTTTTGTCTCGTAGGTGACAGATGTTTTGTCTCCTAGGTGACAGATGTGTTGTCCTCCAGGTGACAGATGTTTTGTCTTCCAGGTTACAGATGTTTTGTCTTCCAGGTGACAGATGTTTTGTCTCGTAGGTGACAGATGTTTTGTCCTCCAGGTTACAGATGTTTTGTCTTCCAGGTGACAGATGTTTTGTCCTCCAGGTGACAGACGTTTTGCTTCCAGGTGACAGATGTTTTGTCCTCCAGGTGACAGATGTTTTGTCCCCTAGGTGACAGATGTTTTGTCTCGTAGGTGACAGATGTTTTGTCCCCTAGATGACAGATGTTTTGTCTCGTAGGTGACAGATGTTTTGTCCTCCAGGTGACAGATGTTTTGCTTCCAGGTGACAGATGTTTTGTCTCGTAGGTGACAGATGTTTTGTCCTCCAGGTGACAGATGTTTTGTCTCGTAGGTGACAGATGTGTTGTCTTCCAGGTGACAGAGAGAGAGCTGAAGGGGGGCGGGGCCAACATCAACGTAACGGAGAAGAACAAGAAGGAGTACATCGACCGGATGGTCAAATGGAGAGTGGAGAGGGGTGTGGTCCAGCAGACCGAGGCACTGGTCAGGGGCTTCTATGAGGTACGTACATGTGTGCGCAATTTTGTAATTTTTTTTTAAAGAAATTCAGGCCATTCCTAAAATGGCCTTCCTAAACTGTTAATGTCCTCACAATTATAGTAATATATATATATATATATATATATATATATATATATATATATATATATATATATGTTGATGTGTGTGTGTTAACGTGTGTTATGTGTGTGTTGTCCAGGTGATTGACAGCAGGATGGTTTCAGTGTTCGACGCCAGGGAGTTGGAGCTGGTCATCGCCGGCACCGCCGAGATCGACCTGACCGACTGGAGGAACAACACAGAGTATCGAGGAGGTCTGTCTGTCTGTCTGTCTGTCTGTCTGTCTGTCTGTCTGTCTGTCTGTCTGTCTGTCTGTCTGTCTGTCTGTCTGTCTGTCTGTCTGTCTGTCTGTCTGTCTCATAGACTGTAAAATGTATGGACAGAGGGAGCCCCATTGGTTTCTACAAACTGTTTTGAAGCTACTTTTTCTGTGAATTGAAATCCGCCATCTTTGAACTTCCAGTCCCGAAATGAAATGACTGCTATTGGCTGCAACCACAGCGAGGGCGGGTCTTCACTCGGCAGAACCAGTAGAAGCCCTAGAAACACCAGTAGAAGCCCTAGAAACATACCCTACTTTATCATACATTGATTGATACATGAATTAATGGGTCCATCATTTTTTGTGAGGGTAACACTACAGGGGACACGGGGAGAATTCGCTCCACTCAGAAAAGCCCTTTTGCCAACCACACCTAAGGTATGGGCGCTGATGACGTGGAGGAGATTACACGCTCCCAGTGCCCACAGCGTCCTCGGTGGGAATTAAACCCGGGACCTTCTAGCTGTGAGGAGACAACGCTAGCGACTGCACCACTGTGCCCCCCCCCCCCCTATTTTTTTCACTACTTCTTCTTCAGCGTTATTTATTTAGTCTTTGATTTCTGTATTTATTTATGACATTGTTTTGAAAAATGTTAGATTATTATTATTTTTTTTTATTATTTATTTTATCTCTTTAAAAAAATATCTTTTAAAACTTAAACTATATATATTTGTGACCCAGAAAAATTGGTTTGCAACACACATAAGGGTCCCAGTCTATGGTCCCAACCCAGTGTTTGGGAAACTCTATAGAATATATTGTTGTACACAGGTTACCATGACGGCCACATCGTGATCCGCTGGTTCTGGGGGGCGGTGGAGCGCTTCAACAACGAGCAGCGGCTGAGGCTCCTCCAGTTCGTGACGGGGACGTCCAGCGTTCCCTACGATGGCTTCAGTGCTCTACGAGGGTCCAACGGACTGCGGCGCTTCTGCATAGAGAAGTGGGGCAAGACCACCGCACTACCCAGGTCAGATTATTGTGGGGTAAAGAAAAGTCAGTAACAAAGTGTGACAGTGTTTCAATGTTGTCGAAACCAGGGCCGGATATAGGAATGGGCACGGCGCTGACTGCCCCACAAAACATGATGGTATGCAAAAATCATACATTTCTTCAAATTAAAGGGCTTACATGTTAAAACACTATGCTACTAACTGACTACAACATGTCACAACCAAACCATTTCATCATCCAAAAATTGAAAAGCTCACAGCATTTTGAGGGTTTGGTAGAAACAATTGGAGATTGTGTTCTTGGTGGTGTATACTGTACGTTGGTTAGACATACTGTACCAACAGTCCTACAGTCGTGAGTCCGACAACCCCACATGCATGTTGGGTTACTTAAAACGAACTTGGAGCGGGTTAAAACTAACTTGGGGCGGGTTAAAAATCACCTGGGGCGCGTTAAAAATCACCTGTGGTGGGTTAAAAATCACCTGTGGCTCCCAACATGTGTGGCGGGTTAAAACGAACCCGTGGCGGGTTAGAAATCACACATGGCTTCCGCGTGCGGTTAGGCTTACTGTAGGTTAGTGTTTTGGGTAGGGTGTCGGACTAATGACTGTAGGACTGTTGGTAGGAAACAATAGGACAATTTGTACTCAAAAAAGTATAAAAATTAGGAGAGGGTGGATCAAGGTACTTTATTAATAATGTTAAAACGCCAACATGTTTCAACTAACAAAGGAGTCTTCATCAGGGCAAGTATGCCCTTTCTTCAGCATTTCAGTCCCTTTGATCTTTGAAGCACCAGCCGACTTTTTAAACTTTTTCTGCACCTCCATTGAGCACCTACTGTATAGGATAAAACTATAGGATAAAACTACAGGATAAAACTACAGGATAAAAGTATGACTACGTAGTTGATCTTCTTTTTTCCCCGCAATGTTTAGATGTGGTAGGAATGTTATAGAACAATGTTTAGATGTGGTAGGAATGTTATAGACAAATCCATCATTTGATGTGCTGGGGTTTAAGTGGACAGATGTAGAAAACGGTAGAAAACGGTGAAATCAGCTGGGGCAGTGTGGGCGGGGCATCATGGTCACATGCGGCCTCAGAGTGTATTGGATCTTTTGAGGGACAGAAAGGCCAAACAGAAGGGGCAACATCATGGCCTTCATTGTGTGTTGTTTATGAGAATGTAAAAATAATAATGTGTGTGTGTGTGTGTGTGTGTGTGTGTGTGTGTGTGTGTGTGTGTGTGTGTGTGTGTGTGTGTGTGTGTGTGTGTGTGTGTGTGTGTGTGTGTGTGTGTGTGTGTGTGTGTGTGTGTGTGTGTGTGTGTGTGTGTGTGTGTGTGTGCTTTTTAGGGCTCACACGTGTTTCAATCGTCTGGACCTGCCTCCCTATCCGTCATACACCATGCTGTATGACAAACTGCTTACCGCCGTGGAAGAGACCAGTACCTTTGGACTGGAGTAGCATCTCCACACACACACACACACACACACACACACACACACACACACACACACAAACTGTCACGCGAAATTGTATCAGTGAGTTGTCCTGAAATAAAACAAATTGTGCTGAACTGATGTGAGCTAAACCAGAGTCACAGTGCTGGTGTCCCCAGGGTGGCATGCAGAGTCACAGGCACAGCACATTCTCCATGTGAATCGTCACTGTGATGGAGCTGCACTACCAAACCACACAGAGACAATGCTAGTCCACTCTTACTCTCACTTGCTGGAAGTAGCCAGTCAGCTTGACTGAAGATGTTTTCTTATTGCATTTTGTTTGCGTTGCACCTCAAGACAGTTGTACATTCAGAATGTCCATTCTTCACAAAAGACGTGACAAACCTGTAAATCACGGCTTCTCCAGATTGAGAGCTGAATTTCGCATGAAGTCGAGACACAATATTAAACACCAACCTTGAGAAAGTCTTGTTTGTCTGTGATGCTGAGCGACTTACCAACCCAGTGAGATTGCTGGGGTGTTGCAGGGGCTGTGTGTGTGATTGCTGGGGTGTTGCAGGGGCTGTGTGTGATTGCTGGGGTGTTGCAGCTGTTACTCAGTACTAGGGACTTTAAGCAACGACTGTTTTCAGGACGGCTCCGCTAGGCGGAAGTACGGCGGCTATGACGCAATCGCCGTAGCAGTCAAAATCGTTAAGCAAACAGCCGTCGGCGGCGGGTTCGTTCCGATGGTGACGCGTCTATGCAGCATGTGTCAAACATAAACACATCATTTTTTTTAAATACACCCCGTCGCGCGGTATTGCTTAATTCTTACATGCGCTGGCCATGATCAGCAGTGGAAAGAGGAAGGTGCTGGAGCAATCTGTATTATTCTAAAACCGTTTTAATAAACATTGTTAATATGACATATGGTGTTAGTGTTATTTCTTCATTCAGAGCATGCCAAGTTGCCAACACATTACACAGCATAAGAGAGGTGATGGAGCAATCGGTGTAAATGTATGACAGCTATAATTTCAATAAACATGGTTATGACATGACGTTGTAGACACTACATGTAAGTGCCGTAGTAGAAAGGGCTGCGACGGCAATAGGTTTATGTATCGAGCACTGATCCATTTCCGGTTGCCGGAGCGGACTGCCATAGCCGTCGTTGCTTAAAGTCCCTATAGGATGGATGATTCAATGGATGACGCAACCTGTCAACGACAGTGAAACCTTAGAGCAGTTTAACATCCAACAAGAAGTCAGAGTTGAGACACTTAAACCCTATATATGGTTGAACAGAGTCCCTCAGTGTAGCTTGTCAAGCTGCACTTTTCTGCGAAAAGTCAGTATTGTCACACCATGTTTAAAAGGTTGAAGGCAGGGTAACAGATAATGAAAAATTCTGGATATGCAAATAATATGTAAAACAGCCCTTATGATATGACTTGGCATTGTCATAGGGGAGAAAATGGGTGTTTGAACAGGTAAATGTACCCTGGCCTCAACATTTAGTCGAGCAGTTTTGTGATGTCGGGCATGGAGGAAGTCCAACCAGGTAAACACACCTAAACTTCCAAGTTCCTATAAACAAGTACAAGAATACTTTATATCATCAATGTACATTATGGAATCTTCAACAGTAGAGAGCGGCCTGTCTATAAGTAGGGAACAGAGTGGCATTCTGACACACCGCCATTCCGACTACGTGGCTTCCGCGTGCTGTTATTAGGGTTATATCCTGGTAGATGGCTGTTTTGACTCCAGTATGACGTTTTCACTGTCAGTGGACCTATTGTATACTACTAGTATACTATAGTATTATGTCCTTTTTCATGGTTTTAGACGATAAAAGAACATTATGAAAATAATGAAAACTGACATATTATAGTACAGTATGTCCTTTTTCATGGTTTCCGACGAAAAAAGCAACGCAACACAGTAGGTGGAGCTTTGGCACAACATAAAAGTACTTATATGTAATCATTGCAAGTGAAAGGTAAAATATACGCAAGTTGTATGCACGATAAAACCAAATGACCCCAAAACTGTGGCTTCCGATTGAGCGAAGTGGCACTTCGGCTCACGGCAGCCACAGTGTTGGCTCCTTTCAAACTCCTTTCGTTATACATTCAACTTATATTAGACATACGGTATTCAAGGAATACCGTTGACCCGTATTATGTCCTTATTTAGGAGGTTGGGGGACATTGCACCACGATCAAATCTGAGGGGCGAGAGGCACGAGTCCCATAAATAGTTGCGTTCGGGTAGCAACCAGAGCCTATAGAAGTATGGAAATACCACCTGTCACCACCTGTCACTACGCCGGGGAGACCCCCTCTCTCCCCCCTCCCCACAGGTCACAGGTCAAATTCTTCCCTCTGGCGCAAACTGATGACATCATGTGAAACCCTCATGGCCCTCGCCTGAACCTCCAGGACATCAATCAAATCCCAGAGACCGCGTTGACACCAGGAGGCCACGTTTTAATGGAGGGGAGGGCGGGCGTTTTTAAATACATCCTGTCATCATATTATACTGCTGGGACTGAGTGACAGATTTATGTCCTTTAAATACTTTGTACACACGGAGAAAGAAAGGTGCCAACTGGAACGGATTTTTTTTTTGTTGGTTCCAGAAAGATCATCTTATTTAAAGGCAGAGTATGTAACATAACACAATAAGGATCGAAAATCTCCAATCAGGATGTAATATGAAAAATCAGACAGATCTGGCTTGATCACATGACTAGTAGCGATAATGTGTACCGATTTGCATGATGTTTGTTTGGACAAAATCTAAATCCATGTGAAAAGGGTGGCTTGTCTTCCTCAGCTGCTGAATGGGAATGTGCGTGCAAGTTCACTGCAATCGAACACTGGGTTTATGATTTGAGGCATTTTGTTTTGTGTAAACTTTACATGCTATTAATGTTAGCTAAGGATTAGATCATGAGTACCGCGATTTGCGTGATGTTTGGACAAAATCTGTAGGAGCAGGCCCGGATTAACAATGGAATTTACTGGATCTTAAAGGACCACTTCACCACTTTTCAACCTAGCTTCATATAGGTCCTCACTAATAATCATGATAAAATGACAACATTTCTTTCTACTCAGTCTGTGTCTCATAGGAGGGCTGTGGGCAGTTCAGAAACCCGTCCACCAGTGACATCATCGTTAGGCAGATTTTTTACAAAAACGTTTAGATTTGTATAATCGTGAGAACGATGGCTTCCATTTTCGCAATGCAACTTTTCAGGACTAGAAAGCCTGCAGTTAGATTAGCTTGGATTCCCCATCGATGATGTCACTGGTGGACGGGTTTCTGAACTGCCAACAGCCCTCCTACATCCTGTCCTGTGTTACGCGCCCTCAAATCACATGCACGTGCGCGAATTGCGCATGCATGGGACCTTTTGATTTGGTATAGCTCCGGGGCCCTCGGAGGGGTTGATTCGGCACTGTGTAGGAGTAATATCAAGAAATGTGTTTTGCAAAAATCTGCCTCCTGGTGGCGCTATACACTCATTCATTGTCAATGGCATTCAATGTTCGTGTTTGCACAAATACTCAAAACTGACCATTCATTGTCAATGGCATTCAATGTTCGTGTTTGCACAAACACTCAAAACTGGCCATTCATTGTCAATGGCATTCAATGTTTGTGTTACGATAATTTTTATGTTTACACAAACCGTCAAAGCTGGACATAGGAGGGGCTAGGGCACCTCAAAGAATAGCAAAAATAGCAGATCGACAAGCTCAAAACTTGTCGCTTCACGACGCGCCTCAAGCTTATTGATCTGATGCTTTTGTGTGACACTGTAGTATGATCAAGCAGATCAAGTTTGTAAAGACAATTTTAAACTGGTAATGGTAACCAGCAACCTGCAACCCAACAAGGCCACTGGTCATGATAATATTCCCTCCAAATTTCTCAGAGACTCAGCAATCTCCATAGCTCCAATCACCACCCACATAATAAACCTCTCCATCAAACAGGGACTTGGCCATATCACCTGATGAAGGCCTACTATGGCCGAAAGTTTGTGTTTCTACATGTTTGTGGATGTCGGTGTTTGAAATGTATCCATTGTACAAACTGAATAAAAGTTTCAATCAGGTGGGGTCAAGAAATGTACCCCATGATTTGTATATTGTTTATATTTTATTTTAATCATTTACATATATTGCAAGACAGGGTGAAGCAGGACTGATATCACATACTACAATGATGGACTGGGATGACTCTGCTGCCCTCAAAGTGGCCCTGTCAAGCTGTTGGTGTGTTACCAGTTACCACTATAGACAACTCGCCAGCGTGGACACTGACGGAGGCTTGTTTCCACTGTGGTTCATAGACATTATAGATGAGCAACAGCACAACAAACGATAGACAAATCTCCTGTTTTTGTTTTGTTTTTTTTCCCCAATTTTCCAAAGTCGGTCACTGAGTTAGGATGCTGACTCCATGATCTGGAGATGATGGGTTCAAACCCCACTCAACTCTTTACAGGGAAGCTTTCCTTTACACACTTACTTCAAGTAGCCCGGAAATTCCAGCTGAACTGTGTGCCCAGTGGATAAATCAGATGATATCTGTATAATTCCTAGTAGAAGTGTGCTGGTTCAAACCCAACACACTCCTAGTAGGAGGGTGCTGGTTAAAATCATCATTTTTTGATGTGCCAAAATCTGCCATTGACCACCATATTTCTCAGATTTTAAAGCACTATCTTTCTAAAACTATGAAACATTTAAAAGATTCCATTTCAGGCAAACATGTCCACCGTAAGATGAACCTAAATAGGTTTGAATGGGGTTTCTAGGTATAAGTATGTAGGACTAGTAGCATGCCAAAGTTTGTGCTATTGCCATTGGGCGTTTAAGTTAAATAACTCAGAAACTACAAAACATTTCAAAGTAAAAAGTTCCAACATGTGTCTCCACAGTAAGCTGAATTATAAAAAGTGTGAATGGAGTTTCTAGGTGAAAGTGCTTTTTTGACGTGCCAATATCTGCCATTGAGCCCCATTGTAAATTTCTCAAATTTGAAAGCACTATATTTCTAAAACTATGAAACATTTCAAAGATTCCTTTTCAGGCAAACATGTCCACCGTAAGATGAACCTAAATAGGTTTGAATGAGGTTTCTATAGGTGTAAGTATGTAGGACTAGTAGCATGCCAAAGTTTGTGCTATTGCCATTGAGAATGCATTGGGCGTTTAAGGTAAATAACTCAGAAACTACAAAACATTTCAAAGTAAGAAGTTCCAGCATGTGTCTCCACAGTAAGCTGAATTATAAAAAGTGTGAATGGAGTTTCTAGGTGAAAGTGACTTTTTGACATGCCATAGAGCTGCCATTGAGCCCCATTATAAATTTCTCAAATTTGAAAGCACTATATTTCTAAAACTATGAAACATTTCAAAGATTCCTTTTCAGGCAAAAATGTCCACCATAGGATGAACCTAAATAGGTTTGAATGGTGTTTCTAGGTGTAAGTATGTAGGACTAGTAGCATGCCAAAGTTTGTGCTATTGCCATTGAGAATGCATTGGGCGTTTAAGTTAAATAACTCAGAAACTTCAAAACATTTCAAAGTAAAAAGTTCCAGCATGTGTGCCCACAGTAAGCTGAATTATAAAAAGTGTGAATGGCGAAAATCACTCCGAGACCATGGGCTATAGTCCATTGTCTCGAGTGATTTCCGTCTTTTTTTCAAATCCTCAAAAATGATGAAAAACGGCATGCTATAGTATGCCGTCTGAGATGGGCTACAGCCCATGGTCAAAAATGAAAAACGAGGATTTAAAAAAAAGACGAAAATAACTCCGAGACCATGGGCTATATATAGTCCTTTGTCTCGAGTGATTTTCGTATTTTTTTCAAATCCTCAAACATTATGAAAACGGCATGCTATAGTATGCCGTCTAAGATGGGCTACAGCCCATGGTCAAAAATGAAAAACGAGGATTTGAAAAAAAGACGAAAATCACTCCGAGACCATGGGCTATAGTCCATTGTCTCGAGTGATTTTCGTATTTTTTTCAAATCCTCAAAAATTATGAAAACGGCATGCTATAGTATGCCGTCTAAGATGGGCTACAGCCCATGGTCAAAAATGAAAAACGAGGATTTGAAAAAAAGACGAAAATCACTCCGAGACCATGGGCTATAGTCCATTGTCTCGAGTGATTTTCGTCTTTTTTTCAAATCCTCAAACATTATGAAAACGGCATGCTATAGTATGCCGTCTAAGATGGGCTACAGCCCATGGTCAAAAATGAAAAACGAGGATTTGAAAAAAAGACGAAAATCACTCCGAGACCATGGGCTATAGTCCATTGTCTCGAGTGATTTTCGACTTTTTTTCAAATCCTCAAAAATGATGAAAAACGGCATGCTATAGTATGCCGTCTGAGATGGGCTACAGCCCATGGTCAAAAATGATGAAAAACAAGGATTTGAGAAAAGACGAAAATCACTCCGAGACCATGGGCTATAGTCCATTGTCTCGAGTGATTTCCGTCTTTTTTTCAAATCCTCAAAAATGATGAAAAACGGCATGCTATAGTATGCCATCTGAGATGGGCTACAGCCCATGATCAAAAATTAAAAACGAGGATTTGAAAAAAAGACGAAAATAACTCCGAGACCATGGGCTATATATAGTCCATTGTCTCGAGTGATTTTCGTCTTTTTTTTAAATCCTCGTTTTTAATTGAAAAACGGCATGATGAAAAACGGCATGCTATAGTATGCCGTCTGAGATGGGCTACATCCCATGGTCAAAAATGATGTAAATGAGGATTTGAGAAAAAGACGAAAATCACTCCGAGACCATGGGCTATAGTCCATTGTCTCGAGTGATTTCCGTCTTTTTTTCAAATCCTCAAAAATGATGAAAAACGGCATGCTGTAGTATGCCGTCTGAGATGGGCTACAGCCCATGGTCAAAAATGAAAAACGAGGATTTAAAAAAAAGACGAAAATAACTCCGAGACCATGGGCTATATATAGTCCATTGTCTCGAGTGATTTTCGTCTTTTTTTCAAATCCTCAAAAATGATGAAAAACAGCATGCTATAGTATGCCGTCTGAGATGGGCTACAGCCCATGGTCAAAAATAATGTAAATGAGGATTTGAGAAAAAGACGAAAATCACTCCGAGACCATGGGCTATAGTCCATTGTCTCGAGTGATTTTCGTCTTTTTTTCAAATCCTCAAAAATGATGAAAAACGGCATGCTATAGTATGCCGTCTGAGATGGGCTACAGCCCATGATCAAAAATTAAAAACGAGGATTTGAAAAAAATACGAAAATAACTCCGAGACCATGGGCTATATATAGTCCATTGTCTCGAGTGATTTTCGTCTTTTTTTTAAATCCTCGTTTTTAATTGAAAAACGGCATGATGAAAAACGGCATGCTATAGTATGCCGTCTGAGATGGGCTACATCCCATGGTCAAAAATGATGTAAATGAGGATTTGAGAAAAAGACGAAAATCACTCCGAGACCATGGGCTATAGTCCATTGTCTCGAGTGATTTCCGTCTTTTTTTCAAATCCTCAAAAATGATGAAAAACGGCATGCTATAGTATGCCGTCTGAGATGGGCTACAGCCCATGGTCAAAAATGAAAAACGAGGATTTAAAAAAAAGACGAAAATAACTCCGAGACCATGGGCTATATATAGTCCATTGTCTCGAGTGATTTTCGTCTTTTTTTCAAATCCTCAAAAATGATGAAAAACAGCATGCTATAGTATGCCGTCTGAGATGGGCTACAGCCCATGGTCAAAAATAATGTAAATGAGGATTTGAGAAAAAGACGAAAATCACTCCGAGACCATGGGCTATAGTCCATTGTCTCGAGTGATTTTCGCCTTTTTTTCAAATCCTCAAAAATGATGAAAAACGGCATGCTATAGTATGCCGTCTGAGATGGGCTACAGCCCATGGTCAAAAATGATGAAAAACAAGGATTTGAGAAAAAGACGAAAATCACTCCGAGACCATGGGCTATAGTCCATTGTCTCGAGTGATTTCCGTCTTTTTTTCAAATCCTCAAAAATGATGAAAAACGGCATGCTATAGTATGCCGTCTGAGATGGGCTACAGCCCATGGTCAAAAATGAAAAGCGAGGATTTGAAAAAAAGACGAAAATCACTCCGAGACCATGGGCTATAGTCCATTGTCTCGAGTGATTTTCGTCTTTTTTTCAAATCCTCAAAAATGATGAAAAACGGCATGCTATAGTATGCCGTCTGAGATGGGCTACAGCCCATGGTCAAAAATGATGAAAAACAAGGATTTGAGAAAAGACGAAAATAACTCCGAGACCATGGGCTATAGTCCATTGTCTCGAGTGATTTTCGTCTTTTTTTCAAATCCTCAAAAATGTGGAAAAACGGCATGCTATAGTATGCCGTCTGAGATGGGCTACATCCCATGGTCAAAAATGATGTAAATGAGGATTTGAGAAAAAGACGAAAATCACTCCGAGACCATGGGCTATAGTCCATTGTCTCGAGTGATTTTCGTCTTTTTTTCAAATCCTCAAAAATGATGAAAAACGGCATGCTATAGTATGCCGTCTGAGATGGGCTACAGCCCATGGTCAAAAATGAAAAACGAGGATTTGAAAAAAAGACGAAAATCACTCCGAGACCATGGGCTATAGTCCATTGTCTCGAGTGATTTTCGTCTTTTTTTCAAATCCTCAAAAATGATGAAAAACGGCATGCTATAGTATGCCGTCTGAGATGGGCTACAGCCCATGGTCAAAAATGATGAAAAACAAGGATTTGAGAAAAGACGAAAATAACTCCGAGACCATGGGCTATAGTCCATTGTCTCGAGTGATTTTCGTCTTTTTTTCAAATCCTCAAAAATGTGGAAAAACGGCATGCTATAGTATGCCGTCTGAGATGGGCTACATCCCATGGTCAAAAATGATGTAAATGAGGATTTGAGAAAAAGACGAAAATCACTCCGAGACCATGGGCTATAGTCCATTGTCTCGAGTGATTTCCGTCTTTTTTTCAAATCCTCAAAAATGATGAAAAACGGCATGCTATGGTATGCCGTCTGAGATGGGCTACAGCCCATGGTCAAAAATGAAAAACGAGGATTTGAAAAAAAGACGAAAATCACTCCGAGACCAAGGGCTATAGTCCCCCACTCAAGTCTTTACTTTCAAGACCAATTTCAGGAGAACTAAACAAACAAAAGCAGTGTGAATTGTCTGGACCCAGTGGTTCTGTGTGTTAGGAAGCTGCCACATGATCGGGAGATGGTGAGTTCAAACCTCACTCTAGTCTTTACTTTCAAGACCGATTTCAGAAGAAGAAAACCAACAAAAAAGCAGTTTTAATTGTCTGGACCCAGTGGCTCAGTGTGTTAGGACGCTGCCACATGATCGGGAGATGGTTAGTTCAAACCCCACTCAAGTCTTTACTTTCAAGACCGATTTCAGAAGAAGAAAACCAACAAAAAAGCAGTTTGAATTGTCTGGACCCAGTGGCTCAGTGTGTTAGGAAGCTGCCACATGATCGGGAGATGGTGAGTTCAAACCCCACTCAAGTCTTTACTTTCAAGACCGATTTCAGAAGAAGAAAACCAACAAAAAAGCAGTGTGAATTGTCTGGACCCAGTGGCTCAGTGTGTTAGGACGCTGCCACATGATCGGGAGATGGTGAGTTCAAACCCCACTCAAGTTCAAACCAAAAAATAAAGGTCCAGGGTGCAATCCCACCCCAGTCTTGATGATAAAAACGGCATGCTATAGTATGCCGTCTGAGATGGGCTACAGCCCATGGTCAAAAATGATGTAAATGAGGATTTGAGAAAAAGACGAAAATCACTCCGAGACCATGGGCTATAGTCCATTGTCGCGAGTGATTTTCGTCTTTTTTTCAAATCCTCAAAAATGATGAAAAACGGCATGCTATAGTATGCCGTCTGAGATGGGCTACAGCCCATGGTCAAAAATGAAAAACGAGGATTTGAAAAAAAGACGAAGACCAAGGGCTATAGTCCCCCACTCAAGTCTTTACTTTCAAGACCAATTTCAGGAGAACTAAACAAACAAAAGCAGTGTGAATTGTCTGGACCCAGTGGTTCTGTGTGTTAGGAAGCTGCCACATGATCGGGAGATGGTGAGTTCAAACCCCACTCTAGTCTTTACTTTCAAGACCGATTTCAGAAGAAGAAAACCAACAAAAAAGCAGTGTGAATTGTCTGGACCCAGTGGCTCAGTGTGTTAGGACGCTGCCACATGATCGGGAGATGGTTAGTTCAAACCCCACTCAAGTCTTTACTTTCAAGACCGATTTCAGAAGAAGAAAACCAACAAAAAAGCAGTGTGAATTGTCTGAACCCAGTGGCTCAGTGTGTTACGACGCTGCCACATGATCGGGAGATGGTGAGTTCAAACCCCACTCAAGTTCAAACCAAAAAATAAAGGTCCAGGGTGCAATCCCACCCCAGTCTTGATGATGAAAACGGCATGCTATAGTATGCCGTCTGAGATGGGCTACAGCCCATGGTCAAAAATGATGTAAATGAGGATTTGAGAAAAAGACGAAAATCACTCCGAGACCATGGGCTATAGTCCATTGTCTTGAGTGATTTTCGTATTTTTTTCAAATCCTCAAAAATGATGAAAAACGGCATGCTATAGTATGCCGTCTGAGATGGGCTACAGCCCATGGTCAAAAATGATGAAAAACAAGGATTTGAGAAAAGACGAAAATCACTCCGAGACCATGGGCTATAGTCCATTGTCTCGAGTGATTTCCGTCTTTTTTTCAAATCCTCAAAAATTATGAAAAACGGCATGCTATAGTATGCCGTCTGAGATGGGCTACAGCCCATGGTCAAAAATGAAAAACGAGGATTTGAAAAAAAGACGAAAATCACTCCGAGACCATGGGCTATAGTCCATTGTCTCGAGTGATTTTCGTCTTTTTTTCAAATCCTCAAAAATGATGAAAAACGGCATGCTATAGTATGCCGTCTGAGATGGGCTACAGCCCATGGTCAAAAATGATGAAAAACAAGGATTTGTGAAAAAGACGAAAATCACTCCGAGACCATGGGCTATAGTCCATTGTCTCGAGTGATTTCCGTCTTTTTTTCAAATCCTCAAAAATGATGAAAAACGGCATGCTATAGTATGCCGTCTGAGATGGGCTACAGCCCATGGTAAAAAATGATGAAAAACAAGGATTTGAGAAAAAGACGAAAATCACTCCGAGACCATGGGCTATAGTCCATTGTCTCGAGTGATTTCCGTCTTTTTTTCAAATCCTCAAAAATGATGAAAAACGGCATGCTATAGTATGCCGTCTGAAATGGGCTACAGCCCATGGTCAAAAATGATGAAAAACAAGGATTTGAGAAAAGACGAAAATCACTCTGAGACCATGGGCTATAGTCCATTGTCTCGAGTGATTTTCGTCTTTTTTTCAAATCCTCAAAAATGATGAAAAACGGCATGCTATAGTATGCCGTCTGAGATGGGCTACAGCCCATGGTCAAAAATGATGTAAATGAGGATTTGAGAAAAAGACGAAAATCACTCCGAGACCATGGGCTATAGTCCATTGTCTCGAGTGATTTTCGTCTTTTTTTCAAATCCTCAAAAATGATGAAAAACAGCATGCTATAGTATGCCGTCTGAGATGGGCTACAGCCCATGGTCAAAAATGATGTAAATGAGGATTTGAGAAAAAGAGGAAAATCACTCCGAGACCATGGGCTATAGTCCATTGTCTCGAGTGATTTTCGTATTTTTTTCAAATCCTCAAAAATGATGAAAAACGGCATGCTATAGTATGCCGTCTGAGATGGGCTACAGCCCATGGTCAAAAATGAAAAACGAGGATTTGAAAAAAAGACGAAAATCACTCCGAGACCATGGGCTATAGTCCATTGTCTCGAGTGATTTTCGTCTTTTTTTCAAATCCTCAAAAATGATGAAAAACGGCATGATATAGTATGCCGTCTGAGATGGGCTACAGCCCATGGTCAAAAATGATGAAAAACAAGGATTTGAGAAAAAGACGAAAATCACTCCGAGACCATGGGCTATAGTCCATTGTCTCGAGTGATTTCCGTCTTTTTTTCAAATCCTCAAAAATGATGAAAAACGGCATGCTATAGTATGCCGTCTGAGATGGGCTACAGCCCATGGTCAAAAATGATGAAAAACAAGGATTTGAGAAAAGACGAAAATCACTCTGAGACCATGGGCTATAGTCCATTGTCTCGAGTGATTTTCGTCTTTTTTTCAAATCCTCAAAAATGATGAAAAACGGCATGCTATAGTATGCCGTCTGAGATGGGCTACAGCCCATGGTCAAAAATGATGTAAATGAGGATTTGAGAAAAAGAAGAAAATCACTCCGAGACCATGGGCTATAGTCCATTGTCTCGAGTGATTTTCGTCTTTTTTTCAAATCCTCAAAAATGATGAAAAACGGCATGCTATAGTATGCCGTCTGAGATGGGCTACAGCCCATGGTCAAAAATGATGTAAATGAGGATTTGAGAAAAAGACGAAAATCACTCCGAGACCATGGGCTATAGTCCATTGTCTCGAGTGATTTTCGTATTTTTTTCAAATCCTCAAAAATGATGAAAAACGGCATGCTATAGTATGCCGTCTGAGATGGGCTACAGCCCATGGTCAAAAATGAAAAACGAGGATTTGAAAAAAAGACGAAAATCACTCCGAGACCATGGGCTATAGTCCATTGTCTCGAGTGATTTTCGTCTTTTTTTCAAATCCTCAAAAACAATGAAAAACGGCATGATATAGTATGCCGTCTGAGATGGGCTACAGCCCATGGTCAAAAATGATGAAAAACAAGGATTTGAGAAAAGACGAAAATCACTCCGAGACCATGGGCTATAGTCCATTGTCTCGAGTGATTTTCGTCTTTTTTTCAAATCCTCAAAAATGATGAAAAACGGCATGCTATAGTATGCCGTCTGAGATGGGCTACATCCCATGGTCAAAAATGATGTAAATGAGGATTTGAGAAAAGACGAAAATCACTCCGAGACCATGGGCTATAGTCCATTGTCTCGAGTGATTTTCGTCTTTTTTTCAAATCCTCAAAAATGATGAAAAACGGCATGCTATAGTATGCCGTCTGAGATGGGCTACATCCCATGGTCAAAAATGATGTAAATGAGGATTTGAGAAAAAGACGAAAATCACTCCGAGACCATGGGCTATAGTCCATTGTCTCGAGTGATTTCCGTCTTTTTTTCAAATCCTCAAAAATGATGAAAAACGGCATGCTATAGTATGCCGTCTGAGATGGGCTACAGCCCATGGTCAAAAATGATGAAAAACAAGGATTTGAGAAAAGACGAAAATCACTCTGAGACCATGGGCTATAGTCCATTGTCTCGAGTGATTTTCGTCTTTTTTTCAAATCCTCAAAAATGATGAAAAACGGCATGCTATAGTATGCCGTCTGAGATGGGCTACAGCCCATGGTCAAAAATGATGTAAATGAGGATTTGAGAAAAAGACGAAAATCACTCCGAGACCATGGGCTATAGTCCATTGTCTCGAGTGATTTTCGTATTTTTTTCAAATCCTCAAAAATGATGAAAAACGGCATGCTATAGTATGCCGTCTGAGATGGGCTACAGCCCATGGTCAAAAATGATGTAAATGAGGATTTGAGAAAAAGACGAAAATCACTCCGAGACCATGGGCTATAGTCCATTGTCTCGAGTGATTTTCGTCTTTTTTTCAAATCCTCAAAAACGATGAAAAACGGCATGATATAGTATGCCGTCTGAGATGGGCTACAGCCCATGGTCAAAAATGATGAAAAACAAGGATTTGAGAAAAGACGAAAATCACTCCGAGACCATGGGCTATAGTCCATTGTCTCGAGTGATTTTCGTCTTTTTTTCAAATCCTCAAAAATGATGAAAAACGGCATGCTATAGTATGCCGTCTGAGATGGGCTACATCCCATGGTCAAAAATGATGTAAATGAGGATTTGAGAAAAAGACGAAAATCACTCCGAGACCATGGGCTATAGTCCATTGTCTCGAGTGATTTCCGTCTTTTTTTCAAATCCTCAAAAATGATGAAAAACGGCATGCTATAGTATGCCGTCTGAGATGGGCTACAGCCCATGGTCAAAAATGATGTAAATGAGGATTTGAGAAAAAGACGAAAATCACTCCGAGACCATGGGCTATAGTCCATTGTCTCGAGTGATTTCCGTCTTTTTTTCAAATCCTAGAAAATGTTGAAAAACGGCATGCTATAGTATGCCGTCTGAGATGGGCTACAGCCCATGGTCAAAAATGAAAAACGAGGATTTGAAAAAAAGACGAAAATCACTCCGAGACCAAGGGCTATAGTCCCCCACTCAAGTCTTTACTTTCAAGACCAATTTCAGGAGAACTAAACAAACAAAAGCAGTGTGAATTGTCTGGACCCAGTGGTTCTGTGTGTTAGGAAGCTGCCACATGATCGGGAGATGGTGAGTTCAAACCCCACTCTAGTCTTTACTTTCAAGACCGATTTCAGAAGAAGAAAACCAACAAAAAAGCAGTTTGAATTGTCTGGACCCAGTGGCTCAGTGTGTTAGGAAGCTGCCACATGATCGGGAGATGGTGAGTTCCAATCCCACCCAATTCTTTACTTTCAAGACCGATTACAGAAGAAGAAAACAAACAAAAAAGCAGTGTGAATTGTCTGGACCCAGTGGCTCAGTGTGTTAGGACGCTGCCACATGATCGGGAGATGGTGAGTTCAAACCCCACTCAAGTTCAAACCAAAAAATAAAGGTCCAGGGTGCAATCCCACCCCAGTCTTGATGATGAAAACGGCATGCTATAGTATGCCGTCTGAGATGGGCTACAGCCCATGGTCAAAAATGATGTAAATGAGGATTTGAGAAAAAGACGAAAATCACTCCGAGACCATGGGCTATAGTCCATTGTCTCGAGTGATTTTCATACTTTTTTCAAATCCTCAAAAATGATGAAAAACGGCATGCTATAGTATGCCGTCTGAGATGGGCTACAGCCCATGGTCAAAAATGATGAAAAACAAGGATTTGAGAAAAGACGAAAATCACTCCGAGACCATGGGCTGTAGCCCATCTCAGACGGCATACTATAGCATGCCGTTTTTCATCATTTTTGAGGATTTGAAAAAAAGACGGAAATCACTCGAGATAATGGACTATAGCCCATGGTCTCGTAGGGATTTTCGTCTTTTCTCAAATCCTTGTTTTTCATCATTTTTGACCATGGGCTGTAGCCCATCTTAGACGCCATACTATAGCATGCCGTTTTTCATCATTTTTGAGGATTTGAAAAAAAGACGGAAATCACTCGAGACAATGGACTATAGCCCATGGTCTCGTAGGGATTTTCGTCTTTTCTCAAATCCTTGTTTTTCATCATTTTTGACCATGGGCTGTAGCCCATCTTAGACGCCATACTATAGCATGCCGTTTTTCATCATTTTTGAGGATTTGAAAAAAAGACGGAAATCACTCGAGACAATGGACTATAGCCCATGGTCTCGTAGGGATTTTCGTCTTTTCTCAAATCCTTGTTTTTCATCATTTTTGACCATGGGCTGTAGCCCATCTCAGACGGCATACTATAGCATGCCGTTTTTCATCATTTTTGAGGATTTGAAAAAAAGACGGAAATCACTCGAGACAATGGACTATAGCCCATGGTCTCGGAGTGATTTTCGTCTTTTCTCAAATCCTTGTTTTTCATCATTTTTGACCATGGGCTGTAGCCCATCTCAGACGGCATACTATAGCATGTCGTTTTTCATCATTTTTGAGGATTTGAAAAAAGGACGAAAATCACTCCGAGACCAAGGGCTATAGTCCCCCACTCAAGTCTTTACTTTCAAGACCAATTTCAGGAGAACTAAACAAACAAAAGCAGTGTGAATTGTCTGAACCCAGTGGTTCTGTGTGTTAGGAAGCTGCCGCATGATCGGGAGATGGTGAGTTCAAACCCCACT
Organism: Electrona antarctica; assembly: GCF_951216825.1. Classification (NCBI taxonomy): domain Eukaryota; kingdom Metazoa; phylum Chordata; class Actinopteri; order Myctophiformes; family Myctophidae; genus Electrona; species Electrona antarctica. The sequence goes on along the minus strand of NC_136800.1, from coordinate 23,561,799 downwards.
CTAGTCTTTACTTTCATGACCGATTTCAGAAGAAGAAAACCAACAAAAAAGCAGTGTGAATTGTCTGGACCCAGTGGCTCAGTGTGTTAGGACGCTGCCACATCATCGGGAGATGGTTAGTTCAAACCCCACTCAAGTCTTTACTTTCAAGACCGATTTCAGAAGAAGAAAACCAACAAAAAAGCAGTTTGAATTGTCTGGACCCAGTGGCTCAGTGTGTTAGGAAGCTGCCACATGATCGGGAGATGGTGAGTTCAAACCCCACTCAAGTCTTTACTTTCAAGACCGATTTCAGAAGAAGAAAACCAACAAAAAAGCAGTGTGAATTGTCTGGACCCAGTTGCTCAGTGTGTTAGGACGCTGCCACATGATCGGGAGATGGTGAGTTCAAACCCCACTCAAGTTCAAACCAAAAAATAAAGGTCCAGGGTGCAATCCCACCCCAGTCTTGATGTTGAAAAACGGCATGCTATAGTATGCCGTCTGAGATGGGCTACAGCCCATGGTCAAAAATGATGAAAAACAAGCATTTGAGAAAAGACGAAAATCACTCCGAGACCATGGGCTATAGTCCATTGTCTCGAGTGATTTCCGTCTTCTTTTCAAATCCTCAAAAATTATGAAAAACGGCATGCTATAGTATGCCGTCTGAGATGGGCTACAGCCCATGGTCTAAAATGAAAAACGAGGATTTGAAAAAAAGACGAAAATCACTCCGAGACCATGGGCTATAGTCCATTGTCTTGAGTGATTTTCGTCTTTTTTTCAAATCCTCAAAAATGATGAAAAACGGCATGCTATAGTATGCCGTCTGAGATGGGCTACAGCCCATGGTCAAAAATGATGAAAAACAAGGATTTGAGAAAAAGACGAAAATCACTCCGAGACCATGGGCTATAGTCCATTGTCTCGAGTGATTTCCGTCTTTTTTTCAAATCCTCAAAAATGATGAAAAACTGCATTCTATAGTATGCCGTCTGAGATGGGCTACAGCCCATGGTCAAAAATGATGAAAAACAAGGATTTGAGAAAAGAAGAAAATCACTCTGAGACCATGGGCTATAGTCCATTGTCTCGAGTGATTTTCGTCTTTTTTTCAAATCCTCAAAAATGATGAAAAACGGCATGCTATAGTATGCCGTCTGAGATGGGCTACAGCCCATGGTCAAAAATGATGTAAATGAGGATTTGAGAAAAAGAAGAAAATCACTCCGAGACCATGGGCTATAGTCCATTGTCTCGAGTGATTTCCGTCTTTTTTTCAAATCCTCAAAAATTATGAAAAACGGCATGCTATAGTATGCCGTCTGAGATGGGCTACAGCCCATGGTCTAAAAGGAAAAACGAGGATTTGAAAAAAAGACGAAAATCACTCCGAGACCATGGGCTATAGTCCATTGTCTTGAGTGATTTTCGTCTTTTTTTCAAATCCTCAAAAATGATGAAAAACGGCATGCTATAGTATGCCGTCTGAGATGGGCTACAGCCCATGGTCAAAAATGATGAAAAACAAGGATTTGAGAAAAAGACGAAAATCACTCCGAGACCATGGGCTATAGTCCATTGCCTCGAGTGATTTCCGTCTTTTTTTCAAATCCTCAAAAATGATGAAAAACTGCATTCTATAGTATGCCGTCTGAGATGGGCTACAGCCCATGGTCAAAAATGATGAAAAACAAGGATTTGAGAAAAGACGAAAATCACTCTGAGACCATGGGCTATAGTCCATTGTCTCGAGTGATTTTCGTCTTTTTTTCAAATCCTCAAAAATGATGAAAAACGGCATGCTATAGTATGCCTTCTGAGATGGGCTACAGCCCATGGTCAAAAATGATGTAAATGAGGATTTGAGAAAAAGAAGAAAATCACTCCGAGACCATGGGCTATAGTCCATTGTCTCGAGTGATTTCTGTCTTTTTTTTCAAATCCTCAAAAATGATGAAAAACGGCATGCTATAGTATGCCGTCTGAGATGGGCTACAGCCCATGGTCAAAAATGAAAAACGAGGATTTGAAAAAAAGACGAAGACCAAGGGCTATAGTCCCCCACTCAAGTCTTTACTTTCAAGACCAATTTCAGGAGAACTAAACAAACAAAAGCAGTGTGAATTGTCTGGACCCAGTGGTTCTGTGTGTTAGGAAGCTGCCACATGATCGGGAGATGGTGAGTTCAAACCCCACTATAGTCTTTACTTTCAAGACCGATTTCAGAAGAAGAAAACCAACAAAAAAGCAGTGTGAATTGTCTGGACCCAGTGGCTCAGTGTGTTAGGACGCTGCCACATGATAGGGAGATGGTTAGTTCAAAGCCCACTCAAGTCTTTACTTTCAAGACCGATTTCAGAAGAAGAAAACCAACAAAAAAGCAGTGTGAATTGTCTGGACCCAGTGGCTCAGTGTGTTAGGACGCTGCCACATGATCGGGAGATGGTGAGTTCAAACCCCACTCAAGTTCAAACCAAAAAATAAAGGTCCAGGGTGCAATCCCACCCCAGTCTTGATGATGAAAACGGCATGCTATAGTATGACGTCTGGGATGTGCTACAGCCCATGGTCAAAAATTAAAAACGAGGATTTGAAAAAAAGACGAAAATCACTCCGAGACCATGGGCTATAGTCAATTGTCTCGAGTGATTTTCGTCTTTTTTTCAAATCCTCGTTTTTAATTGAAAAACAGCATGATGAAAAACGGCATGCTATAGTATGCCGTCTGAGATGGGTTACATCCCATGGTCAAAAATGATGTAAATGAGGATTTGAGAAAAAGACGAAAATCACTCCGAGACCATGGGCTATAGTCCATTGTCTCGAGTGATTTTCGTCTTTTTTTCAAATCCTCAAAAATGATGAAAAACGGCATGCTATAGTATGCCGTCTGAGATGGGCTACAGCCCATGGTCAAAAATGATGAAAAACAAGGATTTGAGAAAAAGACGAAAATCACTCCGAGACCATGGGCTATATATAGTCCATTGTCTCGAGTGATTTTCGTCTTTTTTTTAAATCCTCAAAAATGATGAAAAACGGCATGCTATAGTATGCCGTCTGAGATGGGCTACATCCCATGGTCAAAAATGATGTAAATGAGGATTTGAGAAAAAGACGAAAATCACTCCGAGACCATGGGCTATAGTCCATTGTCTAGAGTGATTTTCGTCTTTTTTTCAAATCCTCAAAAATGATGAAAAACGGCATGCTATAGTATGCCGTCTGAGATGGGCTACAGCCCATGGTCAAAAATGATGAAAAACAAGGATTTGAGAAAAGACGAAAATCACTCCGAGACCATGGGCTATAGTCCATTGTCTCGAGTGATTTCCGTCTTTTTTTCAAATCCTCAAAAATGATGAAAAACGGCATGCTATAGTATGCCGTCTGAGATGGGCTACATCCCATGGTCAAAAATTATGTAAATGAGGATTTGAGAAAAAGACGAAAATCACTCCGAGACCATGGGCTATATATAGTCCATTGTCTCGAGTGATTTTCGTCTTTTTTTCAAATCCTCAAAAATGATGAAAAACGGAATGCTATAGTATGCCGTCTGAGATGGGCTACAGCCCATGGTTAAAAATGATGTAAATGAGGATTTGAGAAAAAGAAGAAAATCACTCCGAGACCATGGGCTATAGTCCATTGTCTCGAGTGATTTCCGTCTTTTTTTCAAATCCTCAAAAATTATGAAAAACGGCATGCTATAGTATGCCGTCTGAGATGGGCTACAGCCCATGGTCTAAAATGAAAAACGAGGATTTGAAAAAAAGACGAAAATCACTCCGAGACCATGGGCTATAGTCCATTGTCTCGAGTGATTTCCGTCTTTTTTTCAAATCCTCAAAAATGATGAAAAACTGCATTCTATAGTATGCCGTCTGAGATGGGCTACAGCCCATGGTCAAAAATGATGTAAATGAGGATTTGAGAAAAAGAAGAAAATCACTCCGAGACCATGGGCTATAGTCCATTGTCTCGAGTGATTTCCGTCTTTTTTTCAAATCCTCAAAAATTATGAAAAACGGCATGCTATAGTATGCCGTCTGAGATGGGCTACAGCCCATGGTCTAAAATGAAAAACGAGGATTTGAAAAAAAGACGAAAATCACTCCGAGACCATGGGCTATAGTCCATTGTCTTGAGTGATTTTCGTCTTTTTTTCAAATCCTCAAAAATGATGAAAAACGGGATGCTATAGTATGCCGTCTGAGATGGGCTACAGCCCATGGTCAAAAATGATGAAAAACAAGGATTTGAGAAAAAGACGAAAATCACTCCGAGACCATGGGCTATAGTCCATTGTCTCGAGTGATTTCCGTCTTTTTTTCAAATCCTCAAAAATTATGAAAAACTGCATTCTATAGTATGCCGTCTGAGATGGGCTACAGCCCATGGTCAAAAATGATGAAAAACAAGGATTTGAGAAAAGACGAAAATCACTCTGAGACCATGGGCTATAGTCCATTGTCTCGAGTGATTTTCGTCTTTTTTTCAAATCCTCAAAAATGATGAAAAACGGCATGCTATAGTATGCCGTCTGAGATGGGCTACAGCCCATGGTCAAAAATGATGTAAATGAGGATTTGAGAAAAAGAAGAAAATCACTCCGAGACCATGGGCTATAGTCAATTGTCTCGAGTGATTTTCGTCTTTTTTTCAAATCCTCGTTTTTAATTGAAAAACAGCATGATGAAAAACGGCATGCTATAGTATGCCGTCTGAGATGGGCTACAGCCCATGGTCAAAAATTAAAAACGAGGATTTGAAAAAAAGACGAAAATCACTCCGAGACCATGGGCTATAGTCAATTGTCTCGAGTGATTTTCGTCTTTTTTTTCAAATCCTCGTTTTTAATTGAAAAACAGCATGATGAAAAACGGCATGCTATAGTATGCCGTCTGAGATGGGTTACATCCCATGATCAAAAATGATGTAAATGAGGATTTGAGAAAAAGACGAAAATCACTCCGAGACCATGGGCTATAGTCCATTGTCTCGAGTGATTTCCGTCTTTTTTTCAAATCCTCAAAAATTATGAAAAACGGCATGCTATAGTATGCCGTCTGAGATGGGTTACAGCCCATAGTCAAAAATGAAAAACGAGGATTTGAAAAAAAGACGAAAATCACTCCGAGACCATGGGCTATAGTCCATTGTCTCGAGTGATTTTCGTCTTTTTTTCAAATCCTCAAAAATGATGAAAAACGGCATGCTATAGTATGCCGTCTGAGATGGGCTACAGCCCATGGTCAAAAATGATGAAAAACAAGGATTTGAGAAAAGACGAAAATCACTCCGAGACCATGGGCTATAGTCCATTGTCTCGAGTGATTTCCGTCTTTTTTTCAAATCCTCAAAAATGATGAAAAACGGCATGCTATAGTATGCCGTCTGAGATGGGCTACATCCCATGGTCAAAAATGATGTAAATGAGGATTTGAGAAAAAGACGAAAATCACTCCGAGACCATGGGCTATAGTCCATTGTCTCGAGTGATTTTCGTCTTTTTTTCAAATCCTCAAAAATGATGAAAAACGGCATGCTATAGTATGCCGTCTGAGATGGGCTACAGCCCATGGTCAAAAATGATGAAAAACAAGGATTTGAGAAAAGACGAAAATCACTCCGAGACCATGGGCTATAGTCCATTGTCTCGAGTGATTTCCGTCTTTTTTTCAAATCCTCAAAAATGATGAAAAACGGCATGATATAGTATGCCGTCTGAGATGGGCTACAGCCCATAGTCAAAAATGAAAAACGAGGATTTGAGAAAAAGACGAAAATCACTCCGAGACCATGGGCTATAGTCCATTGTCTCGAGTGATTTTCGTCTTTTTTTCAAATCCTCAAAAATGATGAAAAACAACATGCTATAGTATGCCGTCTGAGATGGGCTACAGCCCATAGTCAAAAATGAAAAACGAGGATTTGAAAAAAGACGAAAATCACTCCCGAGACCATGGGCTATAGTCCATTGTCTCGAGTGATTTTGGTCTTTTTTTTCAAATCCTCAAAAATGATGAAAAACGGCATGCTATAGTATGCCGTCTGAGATGGGCTACATCCCATGGTCAAAAATGATGTAAATGAGGATTTGAGAAAAAGACGAAAATCACTCCGAGACCATGGGCTATAGTCCATTGTCTCGAGTGATTTTCGTCTTTTTTTCAAATCCTCAAAAATGATGAAAAACGGCATGCTATAGTATGCCGTCTGAGATGGGCTACAGCCCATGGTCAAAAATGATGAAAAACAAGGATTTGAGAAAAGACGAAAATCACTCCGAGACCATGGGCTATAGTCCATTGTCTCGAGTGATTTCCGTCTTTTTTTCAAATCCTCAAAAATGATGAAAAACGGCATGCTATAGTATGCCGTCTGAGATGGGCTACATCCCATGGTCAAAAATGATGTAAATGAGGATTTGAGAAAAAGACGAAAATCACTCCGAGACCATGGGCTATAGTCCATTGTCTCGAGTGATTTTCGTCTTTTTTTCAAATCCTCAAAATTGATGAAAAACGGCATGCTATAGTATGCCGTCTGAGATGGGCTACAGCCCATAGTCAAAAACAGCCCATAGTCAAAAATGAAAAACGAGGATTTGAAAAAAAGACGAAAATCACTCCGAGACCATGGGCTATAGTCCATTGTCTCGAGTGATTTTCGTCTTTTTTTCAAATCCTCAAAAATGATGAAAAACGGCATGCTATAGTATGCCGTCTGAGATGGGCTACAGCCCATGGTCAAAAATGATGAAAAACAAGGATTTGAGAAAAGACGAAAATCACTCCGAGACCATGGGCTATCCATTGTCTCGAGTGATTTCCGTCTTTTTTTCAAATCCTCAAAAATGATGAAAAACGGCATGCTATAGTATGCCGTCTGAGATGGGCTACATCCCATGGTCAAAAATGATGTAAATGAGGATTTGAGAAAAAGACGAAAATCACTCCGAGACCATGGGCTATAGTCCATTGTCTCGAGTGATTTTCGTCTTTTTTTCAAATCCTCAAAATTGATGAAAAACGGCATGCTATAGTATGCCGTCTGAGATGGGCTACAGCCCATGGTCAAAAATGATGAAAAACAAGGATTTGAGAAAAGACGAAAATCACTCCGAGATCATGGGCTATAGTCCATTGTCTCGAGTGATTTTTGTCTTTTTTTCAAATCCTCAAAAATGATGAAAAACGGCATGCTATAGTATGCCGTCTGAGATGGGCTACAGCCCATTGTCAAAAACAGCCCATAGTCAAAAATGAAAAATGAGGATTTGAAAAAAAGACGAAAATCACTCCGAGACCATGGGCTATAGTCCATTGTCTCGAGTGATTTTCGTCTTTTTTTCAAATCCTCAAAAATGATGAAAAACGGCATGCTATAGTATGCCGTCTGAGATGGGCTACAGCCCATGGTCAAAAATGATGAAAAACAAGGATTTGAGAAAAAGACGAAAATCACTCCGAGACCATGGGCTATATATAGTCCATTGTCTCGAGTGATTTTCGTCTTTTTTTCAAATCCTCAAAAATGATGAAAAACAGAATGCTATAGTATGCCGTCTGAGATGGGCTACAGCCCATGGTCAAAAATGATGAAAAACAAGGATTTGAGAAAAGACGAAAATCACTCCGAGACCATGGGCTATAGTCCATTGTCTCGAGTGATTTCCGTCTTTTTTTCAAATCCTCAAAAATTATGAAAAACGGCATGCTATAGTATGCCGTCTGAGATGGGCTACAGCCCATGGTCAAAAATTAAAAACGAGGATTTGAAAAAAAGACGAAAATCACTCCGAGACCATGGGCTATAGTCAATTGTCTCGAGTGATTTTCGTCTTTTTTTTCAAATCCTCGTTTTTAATTGAAAAACAGCATGATGAAAAACGGCATGCTATAGTATGCCGTCTGAGATGGGTTACATCCCATGATCAAAAATGATGTAAATGAGGATTTGAGAAAAAGACGAAAATCACTCCGAGACCATGGGCTATAGTCCATTGTCTCGAGTGATTTCCGTCTTTTTTTCAAATCCTCAAATTATGAAAAACGGCATGCTATAGTATGCCGTCTGAGATGGGCTACAGCCCATAGTCAAAAATGAAAAACGAGGATTTGAAAAAAAGACGAAAATCACTCCGAGACCATGGGCTATATTCCATTGTCTCGAGTGATTTTCGTCTTTTTTTCAAATCCTCAAAAATGATGAAAAACGGCATGCTATAGTATGCCGTCTGAGATGGGCTACAGCCCATGGTCAAAAATGATGAAAAACAAGGATTTGAGAAAAAGACGAAAATCACTCCGAGACCATGGGCTATATATAGTCCATTGTCTCGAGTGATTTTCGTCTTTTTTTCAAATCCTCAAAAATGATGAAAAACGGCATGCTATAGTATGCCGTCTGAGATGGGCTACATCCCATGGTCAAAAATGATGTAAATGAGGATTTGAGAAAAAGACGAAAATCACTCCGAGACCATGGGCTATAGTCCATTGTCTCGAGTGATTTTCGTCTTTTTTTCAAATCCTCAAAAATGATGAAAAACGGCATGCTATAGTATGCCGTCTGAGATGGGCTACAGCCCATGGTCAAAAATGATGAAAAACAAGGATTTGAGAAAAGACGAAAATCACTCCGAGACCATGGGCTATAGTCCATTGTCTTGAGTGATTTCCGTCTTTTTTTCAAATCCTCAAAAATGATGAAAAACGGCATGATATAGTATGCCGTCTGAGATGGGCTACAGCCCATAGTCAAAAATGAAAAACGAGGATTTGAAAAAAAAAGACGAAAATCACTCCGAGACCATGGGCTATAGTCCATTGTCTCGAGTGATTTTCGTCTTTTTTTCAAATCCTCAAAATTGATGAAAAACGGCATGCTATAGTATGCCGTCTGAGATGGGCTACATCCCATAGTCAAAAATGAAAAACGAGGATTTGAAAAAAAGACGAAAATCACTCCGAGACCATGGGCTATAGTCCATTGTCTCGAGTGATTTTCGTCTTTTTTTCAAATCCTCAAAAATGATGAAAAACGGCATGCTATAGTATGCCGTCTGAGATGGGCTACATCCCATGGTCAAAAATGATGTAAATGAGGATTTGAGAAAAAGACGAAAATCACTCCGAGACCATGGGCTATAGTCCATTGTCTCGAGTGATTTCCGTCTTTTTTTCAAATCCTCAAAAATGATGAAAAACGGCATGATATAGTATGCCGTCTGAGATGGGCTACAGCCCATAGTCAAAAATGAAAAACGAGGATTTGAAAAAAAGACGAAAATCACTCCGAGACCATGGGCTATAGTCCATTGTCTCGAGTGATTTTGGTCTTTTTTTTTCAAATCCTCAAAAATGATGAAAAACGGCATGCTATAGTATGCCGTCTGAGATGGGCTACATCCCATGGTCAAAAATGATGTAAATGAGGATTTGAGAAAAAGACGAAAATCACTCCGAGACCATGGGCTATAGTCCATTGTCTCGAGTGATTTTCGTCTTTTTTTTAAATCCTCAAAAATGATGAAAAACGGCATGCTATAGTATGCCGTCTGAGATGGGCTACAGCCCATGGTCAAAAATGATGAAAAACAAGGATTTGAGAAAAGACGAAAATCACTCCGAGACCATGGGCTATAGTCCATTGTCTCGAGTGATTTCCGTCTTTTTTTCAAATCCTCAAAAATGATGAAAAACGGCATGCTATAGTATGCCGTCTGAGATGGGCTACAGCCCATAGTCAAAAATGAAAAACGAAGATTTGAAAAAAAGACGAAAATCACTCCGAGACCATGGGCTATAGTCCATTGTCTCGAGTCATTTTCGTCTTTTTTTCAAATCCTCAAAAATGATGAAAAACGGCATGCTATAGTATGCCGTCTGAGATGGGCTACATCCCATGGTCAAAAATGATGTAAATGAGGATTTGAGAAAAAGACGAAAATCACTCCGAGACCATGGGCTATAGTCCATTGTCTCGAGTGATTTTCGTCTTTTTTTGAAATCCTCAAAAATGATGAAAAACGGCATGCTATAGTATGCCGTCTGAGATGGGCTACAGCCCATGGTCAAAAATGATGAAAAACAAGGATTTGAGAAAAGACGAAAATCACTCCGAGACCATGGGCTATAGTCCATTGTCTCGAGTGATTTCCGTCTTTTTTTCAAATCCTCAAAAATGATGAAAAACGGCATGCTATAGTATGCCGTCTGAGATGGGCTACAGCCCATAGTCAAAAATGAAAAACGAAGATTTGAAAAAAAGACGAAAATCACTCCGAGACCATGGGCTATAGTCCATTGTCTCGAGTGATTTTCGTCTTTTTTTCAAATCCTCAAAAATGATGAAAAACGGCATGCTATAGTATGCCGTCTGAGATGGGCTACATCCCATGGTCAAAAATGATGTAAATGAGGATTTGAGAAAAAGACGAAAATCACTCCGAGACCATGGGCTATAGTCCATTGTCTCGAGTGATTTTCGTCTTTTTTTCAAATCCTCAAAATGTATGAAAAACGGCATGCTATAGTATGCCGTCTGAGATGGGCTACAGCCCATGGTCAAAAATGATGAAAAACAAGGATTTGAGAAAAGACGAAAATCACTCCGAGACCATGGGCTATAGTCCATTGTCTCGAGTGATTTTTGTCTTTTTTTCAAATCCTCAAAAATGATGAAAAACGGCATGCTATAGTATGCCGTCTGAGATGGGCTACAGCCCATAGTCAAAAACAGCCCATAGTCAAAAATGAAAAACGAGGATTTGAAAAAAAGACGAAAATCACTCCGAGACCATGGGCTATAGTCCATTGTCTCGAGTGATTTTCGTCTTTTTTTCAAATCCTCAAAAATGATGAAAAACGGCATGCTATAGTATGCCGTCTGAGATGGGCTACAGCCCATGGTCAAAAATGATGAAAAACAAGGATTTGAGAAAAGACGAAAATCACTCCGAGACCATGGGCTATAGTCCATTGTCTCGAGTGATTTCCGTCTTTTTTTCAAATCCTCAAAAATGATGAAAAACGACATGCTATAGTATGCCGTCTGAGATGGGCTACAGCCCATGGTCAAAAATGATGAAAAACAAGGATTTGAGGAAAATCACTCCGAGACCATGGGCTATAGTCCATTGTCTCGAGTGATTTCCGTCTTTTTTTCAAATCCTCAAAAATGATGAAAAACGGCATGCTATAGTATGCCGTCTGAGATGGGCTACAGCCCATGGTCAAAAATGATGTGAATGAGGATTTGAGAAAAAGACGAAAATCACTCCGAGACCATGGGCTATAGTCCATTGTCTCGAGTGATTTCCGTCTTTTTTTCAAATCCTCAAAAATGATGAAAAACGGCATGCTATAGTATGCCGTCTGAGATGGGCTACATCCCATGGTCAAAAATGATGTAAATGAGGATTTGAGAAAAAGACGAAAATCACTCCGAGACCATGGGCTATAGTCCATTGTCTCGAGTGATTTTCGTCTTTTTTTCAAATCCTCAAAAATGATGAAAAACGGCATGCTATAGTATGCCGTCTGAGATGGGCTACAGCCCATGGTCAAAAATGATGAAAAACAAGGATTTGAGAAAAGACGAAAATCACTCCGAGACCATGGGCTATAGTCCATTGTCTCGAGTGATTTCCGTCTTTTTTTCAAATCCTCAAAAATGATGAAAAACGGCATGCTATAGTATGCCGTCTGAGATGGGCTACAGCCCATAGTCAAAAATGAAAAACGAAGATTTGAAAAAAAGACGAAAATGACTCCGAGACCATGGGCTATAGTCCATTGTCTCGAGTGATTTTCGTCTTTTTTTCAAATCCTCAAAAATGATGAAAAACGGCATGCTATAGTATGCCGTCTGAGATGGGCTACATCCCATGGTCAAAAATGATGTATATGAGGATTTGAGAAAAAGACGAAAATCACTCCGAGACCATGGGCTATAGTCCATTGTCTCGAGTGATTTTCGTCTTTTTTTCAAATCCTCAAAATTGATGAAAAACGGCATGCTATAGTATGCCGTCTGAGATGGGCTACATCCCATAGTCAAAAATGAAAAACGAGGATTTGAAAAAAAGACGAAAATCACTCCGAGACCATGGGCTATAGTCCATTGTCTCGAGTGATTTTCGTCTTTTTTTCAAATCCTCAAAAATGATGAAAAACGGCATGCTATAGTATGCCGTCTGAGATGGGCTACATCCCATGGTCAAAAATGATGTAAATGAGGATTTGAGAAAAAGACGAAAATCACTCCGAGACCATGGGCTATAGTCCATTGTCTCGAGTGATTTCCGTCTTTTTTTCAAATCCTCAAAAATGATGAAAAACGGCATGATATAGTATGCCGTCTGAGATGGGCTACAGCCCATAGTCAAAAATGAAAAACGAGGATTTGAAAAAAAGACGAAAATCACTCCGAGACCATGGGCTATAGTCCATTGTCTCGAGTGATTTTGGTCTTTTTTTTCAAATCCTCAAAAATGATGAAAAACGGCATGCTATAGTATGCCGTCTGAGATGGGCTACATCCCATGGTCAAAAATGATGTAAATGAGGATTTGAGAAAAAGACGAAAATCACTCCGAGACCATGGGCTATAGTCCATTGTCTCGAGTGATTTTCGTCTTTTTTTGAAATCCTCAAAAATGATGAAAAACGGCATGCTATAGTATGCCGTCTGAGATGGGCTACAGCCCATGGTCAAAAATGATGAAAAACAAGGATTTGAAAAAAAGACGAAAATCACTCCGAGACCATGGGCTATAGTCCATTGTCTCGAGTGATTTTCGTCTTTTTTTCAAATCCTCAAAAATGATGAAAAACGGCATGCTATAGTATGCCGTCTGAGATGGGCTACATCCCATGGTCAAAAATGATGTAAATGAGGATTTGAGAAAAAGACGAAAATCACTCCGAGACCATGGGCTATAGTCCATTGTCTCGAGTGATTTTCGTCTTTTTTTCAAATCCTCAAAAATGATGAAAAACGGCATGCTATAGTATGCCGTCTGAGATGGGCTACATCCCATGGTCAAAAATGATGTAAATGAGGATTTGAGAAAAAGACGAAAATCACTCCGAGACCATGGGCTATAGTCCATTGTCTCGAGTGATTTTCGTCTTTTTTTCAAATCCTCAAAAATGATGAAAAACGACATGCTATAGTATGCCGTCTGAGATGGGCTACAGCCCATGGTCAAAAATGATGAAAAACAAGGATTTGAAAAAGACGAAAATCACTCCGAGACCATGGGCTATAGTCCATTGTCTCGAGTGATTTTCGTCTTTTTTTCAAATCCTCAAAATTGATGAAAAACGGCATGCTATAGTATGCCGTCTGAGATGGGCTACAGCCCATAGTCAAAAATGAAAAACGAGGATTTGAAAAAAAGACGAAAATCACTCCGAGACCATGGGCTATAGTCCATTGTCTCGAGTGATTTTGGTCTTTTTTTTCAAATCCTCAAAAATGATGAAAAACGGCATGCTATAGTATGCCGTCTGAGATGGGCTACATCCCATGGTCAAAAATGATGTAAATGAGGATTTGAGAAAAAGACGAAAATCACTCCGAGACCATGGGCTATAGTCCATTGTCTCGAGTGATTTTCGTCTTTTTTTGAAATCCTCAAAAATGATGAAAAACGGCATGCTATAGTATGCCGTCTGAGATGGGCTACAGCCCATGGTCAAAAATGATGAAAAACAAGGATTTGAGAAAAGACGAAAATCACTCCGAGACCATGGGCTATAGTCCATTGTCTCGAGTGATTTCCGTCTTTTTTTCAAATCCTCAAAAATGATGAAAAACGGCATGCTATAGTATGCCGTCTGAGATGGGCTACAGCCCATAGTCAAAAATGAAAAACGAAGATTTGAAAAAAAGACGAAAATCACTCCGAGACCATGGGCTATAGTCCATTGTCTCGAGTGATTTTCGTCTTTTTTTCAAATCCTCAAAAATGATGAAAAACGGCATGCTATAGTATGCCGTCTGAGATGGGCTACATCCCATGGTCAAAAATGATGTAAATGAGGATTTGAAAAAAAGACGAAAATCACTCCGAGACCATGGGCTATAGTCCATTGTCTCGAGTGATTTTCGTCTTTTTTTGAAATCCTCAAAAATGATGAAAAACGGCATGCTATAGTATGCCGTCTGAGATGGGCTACAGCCCATGGTCAAAAATGATGAAAAACAAGGATTTGAGAAAAGACGAAAATCACTCCGAGACCATGGGCTATAGTCCATTGTCTCGAGTGATTTCCGTCTTTTTTTCAAATCCTCAAAAATGATGAAAAACGGCATGCTATAGTATGCCGTCTGAGATGGGCTACAGCCCATAGTCAAAAATGAAAAACGAAGATTTGAAAAAAAGACGAAAATCACTCCGAGACCATGGGCTATAGTCCATTGTCTCGAGTGATTTTCGTCTTTTTTTCAAATCCTCAAAAATGATGAAAAACGGCATGCTATAGTATGCCGTCTGAGATGGGCTACATCCCATGGTCAAAAATGATGTAAATGAGGATTTGAGAAAAAGACGAAAATCACTCCGAGACCATGGGCTATAGTCCATTGTCTCGAGTGATTTTCGTCTTTTTTTCAAATCCTCAAAATGTATGAAAAACGGCATGCTATAGTATGCCGTCTGAGATGGGCTACAGCCCATGGTCAAAAATGATGAAAAACAAGGATTTGAGAAAAGACGAAAATCACTCCGAGACCATGGGCTATAGTCCATTGTCTCGAGTGATTTTTGTCTTTTTTTCAAATCCTCAAAAATGATGAAAAACGGCATGCTATAGTATGCCGTCTGAGATGGGCTACAGCCCATAGTCAAAAACAGCCCATAGTCAAAAATGAAAAACGAGGATTTGAAAAAAAGACGAAAATCACTCCGAGACCATGGGCTATAGTCCATTGTCTCGAGTGATTTTCGTCTTTTTTTCAAATCCTCAAAAATGATGAAAAACGGCATGCTATAGTATGCCGTCTGAGATGGGCTACAGCCCATGGTCAAAAATGATGAAAAACAAGGATTTGAGAAAAGACGAAAATCACTCCGAGACCATGGGCTATAGTCCATTGTCTCGAGTGATTTCCGTCTTTTTTTCAAATCCTCAAAAATGATGAAAAACGGCCTGCTATAGTATGCCGTCTGAGATGGGCTACAGCCCATGGTCAAAAATGATGAAAAACAAGGATTTGAGGAAAATCACTCCGAGACCATGGGCTATAGTCCATTGTCTCGAGTGATTTCCGTCTTTTTTTCAAATCCTCAAAAATGATGAAAAACGGCATGCTATAGTATGCCGTCTGAGATGGGCTACAGCCCATGGTCAAAAATGATGTGAATGAGGATTTGAGAAAAATACGAAAATCACTCCGAGACCATGGGCTATAGTCCATTGTCTTGAGTGATTTCCGTCTTTTTTTCAAATCCTCAAAAATGATGAAAAACGGCATGCTATAGTATGCCGTCTGAGATGGGCTACATCCCATGGTCAAAAATGATGTAAATGAGGATTTGAGAAAAAGACGAAAATCACTCCGAGACCAT
The DNA here is from genome assembly GCF_951216825.1 of Electrona antarctica. Taxonomy (NCBI): domain Eukaryota; kingdom Metazoa; phylum Chordata; class Actinopteri; order Myctophiformes; family Myctophidae; genus Electrona; species Electrona antarctica. Next base: position 23,546,225 of record NC_136800.1, on the reverse strand, counting down.
GGGCTATAGTCCATTGTCTCGAGTGATTTTCGTCTTTTTTTCAAATCCTCAAAAATGATGAAAAACGGCATGCTATAGTATGCCGTCTGAGATGGGCTACAACCCATGGTCAAAAATGATGAAAAACAAGGATTTGAGAAAAGACGAAAATCACTCCGAGACCATGGGCTATAGTCCATTGTCTCGAGTGATTTCCGTCTTTTTTTCAAATCCTCAAAAATGATGAAAAACGGCATGATATAGTATGCCGTCTGAGATGGGCTACAGCCCATAGTCAAAAATGAAAAACGAGGATTTGAAAAAAAGACGAAAATCACTCCGAGACCATGGGCTATAGTCCATTGTCTCGAGTGATTTTCGTCTTTTTTTCAAATCCTCAAAAATGATGAAAAACGGCATGCTATAGTATGCCGTCTGAGATGGGCTACATCCCATGGTCAAAAATGATGTAAATGAGGATTTGAGAAAAAGACGAAAATCACTCCGAGACCATGGGCTATAGTCCATTGTCTCGAATGATTTTCGTCTTTTTTTCAAATCCTCAAAAATGATGAAAAACAACATGCTATAGTATGCCGTCTGAGATGGGCTACAGCCCATAGTCAAAAATGAAAAACGAGGATTTGAAAAAAGACGAAAATCACTCCCGAGACCATGGGCTATAGTCCATTGTCTCGAGTGATTTTGGTCTTTTTTTTCAAATCCTCAAAAATGATGAAAAACGGCATGCTATAGTATGCCGTCTGAGATGGGCTACATCCCATGGTCAAAAATGATGTAAATGAGGATTTGAGAAAAAGACGAAAATCACTCCGAGACCATGGGCTATAGTCCATTGTCTCGAGTGATTTTCGTCTTTTTTTCAAATCCTCAAAAATGATGAAAAACGGCATGCTATAGTATGCCGTCTGAGATGGGCTACAGCCCATGGTCAAAAATGATGAAAAACAAGGATTTGAGAAAAGACGAAAATCACTCCGAGACCATGGGCTATAGTCCATTGTCTCGAGTGATTTCCGTCTTTTTTTCAAATCCTCAAAAATTATGAAAAACGGCATGCTATAGTATGCCGTCTGAGATGGGCTACATCCCATGGTCAAAAATGATGTAAATGAGGATTTGAGAAAAAGACGAAAATCACTCCGAGACCATGGGCTATAGTCCATTGTCTCGAGTGATTTTCGTCTTTTTTTCAAATCCTCAAAAATGATGAAAAACGGCATGCTATAGTATGCCGTCTGAGATGGGCTACATCCCATGGTCAAAAATGATGTAAATGAGGATTTGAGAAAAAGACGAAAATCACTCCGAGACCATGGGCTATAGTCCATTGTCTCGAGTGATTTTCGTCTTTTTTTCAAATCCTCAAAAATGATGAAAAACGACATGCTATAGTATGCCGTCTGAGATGGGCTACAGCCCATGGTCAAAAATGATGAAAAACAAGGATTTGAGAAAAGACGAAAATCACTCCGAGACCATGGGCTATAGTCCATTGTCTCGAGTGATTTTCGTCTTTTTTTCAAATCCTCAAAAATGATGAAAAACGGCATGCTATAGTATGCCGTCTGAGATGGGCTACAGCCCATGGTCAAAAATGATGAAAAACAAGGATTTGAGAAAAGACGAAAATCACTCCGAGACCATGGGCTATAGTCCATTGTCTCGAGTGATTTTCGTCTTTTTTTCAAATCCTCAAAAATGATGAAAAACGGCATGCTATAGTATGCCGTCTGAGATGGGCTACAGCCCATGGTCAAAAATGATGAAAAACAAGGATTTGAGAAAAAGACGAAAATCACTCCGAGACCATGGGCTATAGTCCATTGTCTCGAGTGATTTTCGTCTTTTTTTCAAATCCTCAAAAATGATAAAAAACGGCATGCTATAGTATGCCGTCTGAGATGGGCTACATCCCATGGTCAAAAATGATGTAAATGAGGATTTGAGAAAAAGACGAAAATCACTCCGAGACCATGGGCTATAGTCCATTGTCTCGAGTGATTTTCGTCTTTTTTTCAAATCCTCAAAAATGATGAAAAACAACATGCTATAGTATGCCGTCTGAGATGGGCTACAGCCCATAGTCAAAAATGAAAAACGAGGATTTGAAAAAAGACGAAAATCACTCCCGAGACCATGGGCTATAGTCCATTGTCTCGAGTGATTTTGGTCTTTTTTTTCAAATCCTCAAAAATGATGAAAAACGGCATGCTATAGTATGCCGTCTGAGATGGGCTACATCCCATGGTCAAAAATGATGTAAATGAGGATTTGAGAAAAAGACGAAAATCACTCCGAGACCATGGGCTATAGTCCATTGTCTCGAGTGATTTTCGTCTTTTTTTCAAATCCTCAAAAATGATGAAAAACGGCATGCTATAGTATGCCGTCTGAGATGGGCTACAGCCCATGGTCAAAAATGATGAAAAACAAGGATTTGAGAAAAGACGAAAATCACTCCGAGACCATGGGCTATAGTCCATTGTCTCGAGTGATTTCCGTCTTTTTTTCAAATCCTCAAAAATGATGAAAAACGGCATGCTATAGTATGCCGTCTGAGATGGGCTACATCCCATGGTCAAAAATGATGTAAATGAGGATTTGAGAAAAAGACGAAAATCACTCCGAGACCATGGGCTATAGTCCATTGTCTCGAGTGATTTTCGTCTTTTTTTCAAATCCTCAAAAATGATGAAAAACGGCATGCTATAGTATGCCGTCTGAGATGGGCTACAGCCCATGGTCAAAAATGATGAAAAACAAGGATTTGAGAAAAGACGAAAATCACTCCGAGACCATGGGCTATAGTCCATTGTCTCGAGTGATTTTCGTCTTTTTTTCAAATCCTCAAAAATGATGAAAAACGGCATGCTATAGTATGCCGTCTGAGATGGGCTACAGCCCATGGTCAAAAATGATGAAAAACAAGGATTTGAGAAAAGACGAAAATCACTCCGAGACCATGGGCTATAGTCCATTGTCTCGAGTGATTTTCGTCTTTTTTTCAAATCCTCAAAAATGATGAAAAACGGCATGCTATAGTATGCCGTCTGAGATGGGCTACAGCCCATGGTCAAAAATGATGAAAAACAAGGATTTGAGAAAAAGACGAAAATCACTCCGAGACCATGGGCTATAGTCCATTGTCTCGAGTGATTTTCGTCTTTTTTTCAAATCCTCAAAAATGATAAAAAACGGCATGCTATAGTATGCCGTCTGAGATGGGCTACAGCCCATGGTCAAAAATGATGAAAAACAAGGATTTGAGAAAAAGACGAAAATCACTCCGAGACCATGGGCTATAGTCCATTGTCTCGAGTGATTTTCGTCTTTTTTTCAAATCCTCAAAAATGATGAAAAACGGCATGCTATAGTATGCCGTCTGAGATGGGCTACAGCCCATGGTCAAAAATGATGAAAAACAAGGATTTGAGAAAAGACGAAAATCACTCCGAGACCATGGGCTATAGTCCATTGTCTCGAGTGATTTTCGTCTTTTTTTCAAATCCTCAAAAATGATGAAAAACGGCATGCTATAGTATGCCGTCTGAGATGGGCTACAGCCCATGGTCAAAAATGATGAAAAACAAGGATTTGAGAAAAAGACGAAAATCACTCCGAGACCATGGGCTATAGTCCATTGTCTCGAGTGATTTTCGTCTTTTTTTCAAATCCTCAAAAATGATAAAAAACGGCATGCTATAGTATGCCGTCTGAGATGGGCTACATCCCATGGTCAAAAATGATGTAAATGAGGATTTGAGAAAAAGACGAAAATCACTCCGAGACCATGGGCTATAGTCCATTGTCTCGAGTGATTTTCGTCTTTTTTTCAAATCCTCAAAAATGATGAAAAACAACATGCTATAGTATGCCGTCTGAGATGGGCTACAGCCCATAGTCAAAAATGAAAAACGAGGATTTGAAAAAAGACGAAAATCACTCCCGAGACCATGGGCTATAGTCCATTGTCTCGAGTGATTTTGGTCTTTTTTTTCAAATCCTCAAAAATGATGAAAAACGGCATGCTATAGTATGCCGTCTGAGATGGGCTACATCCCATGGTCAAAAATGATGTAAATGAGGATTTGAGAAAAAGACGAAAATCACTCCGAGACCATGGGCTATAGTCCATTGTCTCGAGTGATTTTCGTCTTTTTTTCAAATCCTCAAAAATGATGAAAAACGGCATGCTATAGTATGCCGTCTGAGATGGGCTACAGCCCATGGTCAAAAATGATGAAAAACAAGGATTTGAGAAAAGACGAAAATCACTCCGAGACCATGGGCTATAGTCCATTGTCTCGAGTGATTTCCGTCTTTTTTTCAAATCCTCAAAAATGATGAAAAACGGCATGCTATAGTATGCCGTCTGAGATGGGCTACATCCCATGGTCAAAAATGATGTAAATGAGGATTTGAGAAAAAGACGAAAATCACTCCGAGACCATGGGCTATAGTCCATTGTCTCGAGTGATTTTCGTCTTTTTTTCAAATCCTCAAAAATGATGAAAAACGACATGCTATAGTATGCCGTCTGAGATGGGCTACAGCCCATGGTCAAAAATGATGAAAAACAAGGATTTGAGAAAAGACGAAAATCACTCCGAGACCATGGGCTATAGTCCATTGTCTCGAGTGATTTTCGTCTTTTTTTCAAATCCTCAAAAATGATGAAAAACGGCATGCTATAGTATGCCGTCTGAGATGGGCTACAGCCCATGGTCAAAAATGATGAAAAACAAGGATTTGAGAAAAGACGAAAATCACTCCGAGACCATGGGCTATAGTCCATTGTCTCGAGTGATTTTCGTCTTTTTTTCAAATCCTCAAAAATGATGAAAAACGGCATGCTATAGTATGCCGTCTGAGATGGGCTACAGCCCATGGTCAAAAATGATGAAAAACAAGGATTTGAGAAAAGACGAAAATCACTCCGAGACCATGGGCTATAGTCCATTGTCTCGAGTGATTTCCGTCTTTTTTTCAAATCCTCAAAAATGATGAAAAACGGCATGCTATAGTATGCCGTCTGAGATGGGCTACAGCCCATAGTCAAAAATGAAAAACGAAGATTTGAAAAAAAGACGAAAATAACTCCGAGACCATGGGCTATAGTCCATTGACTCGAGTGATTTTCGTCTTTTTTTCAAATCCTCAAAAATGATGAAAAACGGCATGCTATAGTATGCCGTCTGAGATGGGCTACATCCCATGGTCAAAAATGATGTAAATGAGGATTTGAGAAAAAGACGAAAATCACTCCGAGACCATGGGCTATAGTCCATTGTCTCGAGTGATTTTCGTCTTTTTTTCAAATCCTCAAAATGTATGAAAAACGGCATGCTATAGTATGCCGTCTGAGATGGGCTACAGCCCATGGTCAAAAATGATGAAAAACAAGGATTTGAGAAAAGACGAAAATCACTCCGAGACCATGGGCTATAGTCCATTGTCTCGAGTGATTTTTGTCTTTTTTTCAAATCCTCAAAAATGATGAAAAACGGCATGCTATAGTATGCCGTCTGAGATGGGCTACAGCCCATAGTCAAAAACAGCCCATAGTCAAAAATGAAAAACGAGGATTTGAAAAAAAGACGAAAATCACTCCGAGACCATGGGCTATAGTCCATTGTCTCGAGTGATTTCCGTCTTTTTTTCAAATCCTCAAAAATGATGAAAAACGGCATGCTATAGTATGCCGTCTGAGATGGGCTACATCCCATGGTCAAAAATGATGTAAATGAGGATTTGAGAAAAAGACGAAAATCACTCCGAGACCATGGGCTATAGTCCATTGTCTCGAGTGATTTTCGTCTTTTTTTCAAATCCTCAAAAATGATGAAAAACGGCATGCTATAGTATGCCGTCTGAGATGGGCTACAGTCCATGGTCAAAAATGATGAAAAACAAGGATTTGAGAAAAGACGAAAATCACTCCGAGACCATGGGCTATAGTCCATTGTCTCGAGTGATTTCCGTCTTTTTTTCAAATCCTCAAAAATGATGAAAAACGGCATGATATAGTATGCCGTCTGAGATGGGCTACAGCCCATAGTCAAAAATGAAAAACGAGGATTTGAAAAAAAGACGAAAATCACTCCGAGACCATGGGCTATAGTCCATTGTCTCGAGTGATTTTCGTCTTTTTTTCAAATCCTCAAAAATGATGAAAAACGGCATGCTATAGTATGCCGTCTGAGATGGGCTACATCCCATGGTCAAAAATGATGTAAATGAGGATTTGAGAAAAAGACGAAAATCACTCCGAGACCATGGGCTATAGTCCATTGTCTCGAGTGATTTTCGTCTTTTTTTCAAATCCTCAAAAATGATGAAAAACAACATGCTATAGTATGCCGTCTGAGATGGGCTACAGCCCATAGTCAAAAATGAAAAACGAAGATTTGAAAAAAGACGAAAATCACTCCCGAGACCATGGGCTATAGTCCATTGTCTCGAGTGATTTTGGTCTTTTTTTTCAAATCCTCAAAAATGATGAAAAACGGCATGCTATAGTATGCCGTCTGAGATGGGCTACATCCCATGGTCAAAAATGATGTAAATGAGGATTTGAGAAAAAGACGAAAATCACTCCGAGACCATGGGCTATAGTCCATTGTCTCGAGTGATTTTCGTCTTTTTTTCAAATCCTCAAAAATGATGAAAAACGGCATGCTATAGTATGCCGTCTGAGATGGGCTACAGCCCATGGTCAAAAATGATGAAAAACAAGGATTTGAGAAAAGACGAAAATCACTCCGAGACCATGGGCTATAGTCCATTGTCTCGAGTGATTTCCGTCTTTTTTTCAAATCCTCAAAAATGATGAAAAACGGCATGCTATAGTATGCCGTCTGAGATGGGCTACAGCCCATAGTCAAAAACAGCCCATAGTCAAAAATGAAAAACGAGGATTTGAAAAAAAGACGAAAATCACTCCGAGACCATGGGCTATAGTCCATTGTCTCGAGTGATTTTCGTCTTTTTTTCAAATCCTCAAAAATGATGAAAAACGGCATGCTATAGTATGCCGTCTGAGATGGGCTACAGCCCATGGTCAAAAATGATGTGAATGAGGATTTGAGAAAAAGACGAAAATCACTCCGAGACCATGGGCTATAGTCCATTGTCTCGAGTGATTTCCGTCTTTTTTTCAAATCCTCAAAAATGATGAAAAACGGCATGCTATAGTATGCCGTCTGAGATGGGCTACATCCCATGGTCAAAAATGATGTAAATGAGGATTTGAGAAAAAGACGAAAATCACTCCGAGACCATGGGCTATAGTCCATTGTCTCGAGTGATTTTCGTCTTTTTTTCAAATCCTCAAAAATGATGAAAAACGGCATGCTATAGTATGCCGTCTGAGATGGGCTACAGTCCATGGTCAAAAATGATGTAAATGAGGATTTGAGAAAAGACGAAAATCACTCCGAGACCATGGGCTATAGTCCATTGTCTCGAGTGATTTTCGTCTTTTTTTCAAATCCTCAAAAATGATGAAAAACGGCATGCTATAGTATGCCATCTGAGATGGGCTACAGCCCATGGTCAAAAATGATGAAAAACAAGGATTTGAGAAAAGACGAAAATCACTCAGAGACCATGGGCTATAGTCCATTGTCTCGAGTGATTTCCGTCTTTTTTTCAAATCCTCAAAAATGATGAAAAACGGCATGCTATAGTATGCCGTCTGAGATGGGCTACAGCCCATAGTCAAAAATGAAAAACGAAGATTTGAAAAAAAGACGAAAATCACTCCGAGACCATGGGCTATAGTCCATTGACTCGAGTGATTTTCGTCTTTTTTTCAAATCCTCAAAAATGATGAAAAACGGCATGCTATAGTATGCCGTCTGAGATGGGCTACATCCCATGGTAAAAAATGATGTAAATGAGGATTTGAGAAAAAGACGAAAATCACTCCGAGACCATGGGCTATAGTCCATTGTCTCGAGTGATTTTCGTCTTTTTTTCAAATCCTCAAAATGTATGAAAAACGGCATGCTATAGTATGCCGTCTGAGATGGGCTACAGCCCATGGTCAAAAATGATGAAAAACAAGGATTTGAGAAAAGACGAAAATCACTCCGAGATCATGGGCTATAGTCCATTGTCTCGAGTGATTTTTGTCTTTTTTTCAAATCCTCAAAAATGATGAAAAACGGCATGCTATAGTATGCCGTCTGAGATGGGCTACAGCCCATAGTCAAAAACAGCCCATAGTCAAAAATGAAAAACGAGGATTTGAAAAAAAGACGAAAATCACTCCGAGACCATGGGCTATAGTCCATTGTCTCGAGTGATTTTCGTCTTTTTTTCAAATCCTCAAAAATGATGAAAAACGGCATGCTATAGTATGCCGTCTGAGATGGGCTACAGCCCATGGTCAAAAATGATGTGAATGAGGATTTGAGAAAAAGACGAAAATCACTCCGAGACCATGGGCTATAGTCCATTGTCTCGAGTGATTTCCGTCTTTTTTTCAAATCCTCAAAAATGATGAAAAACGGCATGCTATAGTATGCCGTCTGAGATGGGCTACATCCCATGGTCAAAAATGATGTAAATGAGGATTTGAGAAAAAGACGAAAATCACTCCGAGACCATGGGCTATAGTCCATTGTCTCGAGTGATTTTCGTCTTTTTTTCAAATCCTCAAAAATGATGAAAAACGGCATGCTATAGTATGCCGTCTGAGATGGGCTACAGCCCATGGTCAAAAATGATGAAAAACAAGGATTTGAGAAAAGACGAAAATCACTCCGAGACCATGGGCTATAGTCCATTGTCTCGAGTGATTTCCGTCTTTTTTTCAAATCCTCAAAAATGATGAAAAACGGCATGCTATAGTATGCCGTCTGAGATGGGCTACATCCCATGGTCAAAAATGATGTAAATGAGGATTTGAGAAAAAGACGAAAATCACTCCGAGACCATGGGCTATAGTCCATTGTCTCGAGTGATTTTCGTCTTTTTTTCAAATCCTCAAAATTGATGAAAAACGGCATGCTATAGTATGCCGTCTGAGATGGGCTACAGCCCATGGTCAAAAATGATGAAAAACAAGGATTTGAGAAAAGACGAAAATCACTCCGAGACCATGGGCTATAGTCCATTGTCTCGAGTGATTTTCGTCTTTTTTCAAATCCTCAAAAATGATGAAAAACGGCATGCTATAGTATGCCGTCTGAGATGGGCTACATCCCATGGTCAAAAATGATGTAAATGAGGATTTGAGAAAAAGACGAAAATCACTCCGAGACCATGGGCTATAGTCCATTGTCTCGAGTGATTTTCGTCTTTTTTTCAAATCCTCAAAAATGATGAAAAACGGCATGCTATAGTATGCCGTCTGAGATGGGCTACATCCCATGGTCCAAAATGAAGTAAATGAGGATTTGAGAAAAAGACGAAAATCACTCCGAGACCATGGGCTACAGTCCATTGTCTCGAGTGATTTTCGTCTTTTTTTCAAATCCTCAAAAATGATGAAAAACGGCATGCTATAGTATGCCGTCTGAGATGGGCTACAGCCCATGGTCAAAAATGATGAAAAACAAGGATTTGAGAAAAGACGTAAATCACTCCGAGACCATGGGCTATAGTCCATTGTCTCGAGTGATTTTTGTCTTTTTTTCAAATCCTCAAAAATGATGAAAAACGGCATGCTATAGTATGCCGTCTGAGATGGGCTACAGCCCATAGTCAAAAACAGCCCATAGTCAAAAATGAAAAACGAGGATTTGAAAAAAAGACGAAAATCACTCCGAGACCATGGGCTATAGTCCATTGTCTCGAGTGATTTTCGTCTTTTTTTCAAATCCTCAAAAATGATGAAAAACGGCATGCTATAGTATGCCGTCTGAGATGGGCTACAGCCCATGGTCAAAAATGATGAAAAACAAGGATTTGAGAAAAGACGAAAATCACTCCGAGACCATGGGCTATCCATTGTCTCGAGTGATTTCCGTCTTTTTTTCAAATCCTCAAAAATGATGAAAAACGGCATGCTATAGTATGCCGTCTGAGATGGGCTACATCCCATGGTCAAAAATGATGTAAATGAGGATTTGAGAAAAAGACGAAAATCACTCCGAGACCATGGGCTATAGTCCATTGTCTCGAGTGATTTTCGTCTTTTTTTCAAATCCTCAAAAATGATGAAAAACGGCATGCTATAGTATGCCGTCTGAGATGGGCTACATCCCATGGTCAAAAAGGATGTAAATGAGGATTTGAGAAAAAGACGAAAATCACTCCGAGACCATGGGCTATAGTCCATTGTCTCGAGTGATTTTCGTCTTTTTTTCAAATCCTCAAAAATGATGAAAAACGACATGCTATAGTATGCCGTCTGAGATGGGCTACAGCCCATGGTCAAAAATGATGAAAAACAAGGATTTGAAAAAGACGAAAATCACTCCGAGACCATGGGCTATAGTCCATTGTCTCGAGTGATTTTCGTCTTTTTTTCAAATCCTCAAAATTGATGAAAAACGGCATGCTATAGTATGCCGTCTGAGATGGGCTACAGCCCATGGTCAAAAATGATGAAAAACAAGGATTTGAGAAAAGACGAAAATCACTCCGAGATCATGGGCTATAGTCCATTGTCTCGAGTGATTTTTGTCTTTTTTTCAAATCCTCAAAAATGATGAAAAACGGCATGCTATAGTATGCCGTCTGAGATGGGCTACAGCCCATAGTCAAAAACAGCCCATAGTCAAAAATGAAAAACGAGGATTTGAAAAAAAGACGAAAATCACTCCGAGACCATGGGCTATAGTCCATTGTCTCGAGTGATTTTCGTCTTTTTTTCAAATCCTCAAAAATGATGAAAAACGGCATGCTATAGTATGCCGTCTGAGATGGGCTACAGCCCATGGTCAAAAATGATGAAAAACAAGGATTTGAGAAAAGACGAAAATCACTCCGAGACCATGGGCTATAGTCCATTGTCTCGAGTGATTTCCGTCTTTTTTTCAAATCCTCAAAAATGATGAAAAACGGCATGCTATAGTATGCCGTCTGAGATGGGCTACATCCCATGGTCAAAAATGATGTAAATGAGGATTTGAGAAAAAGACGAAAATCACTCCGAGACCATGGGCTATAGTCCATTGTCTCGAGTGATTTTCGTCTTTTTTTCAAATCCTCAAAAATGATGAAAAACGGCATGCTATAGTATGCCGTCTGAGATGGGCTACAACCCATGGTCAAAAATGATGAAAAACAAGGATTTGAGAAAAGACGAAAATCACTCCGAGACCATGGGCTATAGTCCATTGTCTCGAGTGATTTCCGTCTTTTTTTCAAATCCTCAAAAATGATGAAAAACGGCATGCTATAGTATGCCGTCTGAGATGGGCTACAGCCCATAGTCAAAAATGAAAAACGAGGATTTGAAAAAAAGACGAAAATCACTCCGAGACCATGGGCTATAGTCCATTGTCTCGAGTGATTTTCGTCTTTTTTTCAAATCCTCAAAAATGATGAAAAACGGCATGCTATAGTATGCCGTCTGAGATGGGCTACATCCCATGGTCAAAAATGATGTAAATGAGGATTTGAGAAAAAGACGAAAATCACTCCGAGACCATGGGCTATAGTCCATTGTCTCGAGTGATTTTCGTCTTTTTTTCAAATCCTCAAAAATGATGAAAAACAACATGCTATAGTATGCCGTCTGAGATGGGCTACAGCCCATAGTCAAAAATGAAAAACGAGGATTTGAAAAAAGACGAAAATCACTCCCGAGACCATGGGCTATAGTCCATTGTCTCGAGTGATTTTGGTCTTTTTTTTCAAATCCTCAAAAATGATGAAAAATGGCATGCTATAGTATGCCGTCTGAGATGGGCTACATCCCATGGTCAAAAATGATGTAAATGAGGATTTGAGAAAAAGACGAAAATCACTCCGAGACCATGGGCTATAGTCCATTGTCTCGAGTGATTTTCGTCTTTTTTTCAAATCCTCAAAAATGATGAAAAACGGCATGCTATAGTATGCCGTCTGAGATGGGCTACATCCCATGGTCAAAAATGATGTAAATGAGGATTTGAGAAAAAGACGAAAATCACTCCGAGACCATGGGCTATAGTCCATTGTCTCGAGTGATTTTCGTCTTTTTTTCAAATCCTCAAAAATGATGAAAAACGGCATGCTATAGTATGCCATCTGAGATGGGCTACATCCCATGGTCAAAAATGATGTAAATGAGGATTTGAGAAAAAGACGAAAATCACTCCGAGACCATGGGCTATAGTCCATTGTCTCGAGTGATTTTCGTATTTTTTTCAAATCCTCAAAAATGATGAAAAACGGCATGCTATAGTATGCCGTCTGAGATGGGCTACAGCCCATGGTCAAAAATGATGAAAAACAAGGATTTGAGAAAAGACGAAAATCACTCCGAGACCATGGGCTATAGTCCATTGTCTCGAGTGATTTCCGTCTTTTTTTCAAATCCTCAAAAATTATGAAAAACGGCATGCTATAGTATGCCGTCTGAGATGGGCTACATCCCATGGTCAAAAATGATGTAAATGAGGATTTGAGAAAAAGACGAAAATCACTCCGAGACCATGGGCTATAGTCCATTGTCTCGAGTGATTTTCGTCTTTTTTTCAAATCCTCAAAAATGATGAAAAACGGCATGCTATAGTATGCCGTCTGAGATGGGCTACATCCCATGGTCAAAAATGATGTAAATGAGGATTTGAGAAAAAGACGAAAATCACTCCGAGACCATGGGCTATAGTCCATTGTCTCGAGTGATTTTCGTCTTTTTTTCAAATCCTCAAAAATGATGAAAAACGACATGCTATAGTATGCCGTCTGAGATGGGCTACAGCCCATGGTCAAAAATGATGAAAAACAAGGATTTGAGAAAAGACGAAAATCACTCCGAGACCATGGGCTATAGTCCATTGTCTCGAGTGATTTTCGTCTTTTTTTCAAATCCTCAAAAATGATGAAAAACGGCATGCTATAGTATGCCGTCTGAGATGGGCTACAGCCCATGGTCAAAAATGATGAAAAACAAGGATTTGAGAAAAGACGAAAATCACTCCGAGACCATGGGCTATAGTCCATTGTCTCGAGTGATTTTCGTCTTTTTTTCAAATCCTCAAAAATGATGAAAAACGGCATGCTATAGTATGCCGTCTGAGATGGGCTACAGCCCATGGTCAAAAATGATGAAAAACAAGGATTTGAGAAAAAGACGAAAGTCACTCCGAGACCATGGGCTATAGTCCATTGTCTCGAGTGATTTTCGTCTTTTTTTCAAATCCTCAAAAATGATGAAAAACGGCATGCTATAGTATGCCGTCTGAGATGGGCTACATCCCATGGTCAAAAATGATGTAAATGAGGATTTGAGAAAAAGACGAAAATCACTCCGAGACCATGGGCTATAGTCCATTGTCTCGAGTGATTTTCGTCTTTTTTTCAAATCCTCAAAAATGATGAAAAACGGCATGCTATAGTATGCCGTCTGAGATGGGCTACATCCCATGGTCAAAAATGATGTAAATGAGGATTTGAGAAAAAGACGAAAATCACTCCGAGACCATGGGCTATAGTCCATTGTCTCGAGTGATTTTCGTCTTTTTTTCAAATCCTCAAAAATGATGAAAAACAACATGCTATAGTATGCCGTCTGAGATGGGCTACAGCCCATAGTCAAAAATGAAAAACGAGGATTTGAAAAAAGACGAAAATCACTCCCGAGACCATGGGCTATAGTCCATTGTCTCGAGTGATTTTGGTCTTTTTTTTCAAATCCTCAAAAATGATGAAAAACGGCATGCTATAGTATGCCGTCTGAGATGGGCTACATCCCATGGTCAAAAATGATGTAAATGAGGATTTGAGAAAAAGACGAAAATCACTCCGAGACCATGGGCTATAGTCCATTGTCTCGAGTGATTTTCGTCTTTTTTTCAAATCCTCAAAAATGATGAAAAACGGCATGCTATAGTATGCCGTCTGAGATGGGCTACAGCCCATGGTCAAAAATGATGAAAAACAAGGATTTGAGAAAAGACGAAAATCACTCCGAGACCATGGGCTATAGTCCATTGTCTCGAGTGATTTCCGTCTTTTTTTCAAATCCTCAAAAATGATGAAAAACGGCATGCTATAGTATGCCGTCTGAGATGGGCTACAGCCCATAGTCAAAAATGAAAAACGAAGATTTGAAAAAAAGACGAAAATCACTCCGAGACCATGGGCTATAGTCCATTGACTAGAGTGATTTTCGTCTTTTTTTCAAATCCTCAAAAATGATGAAAAACGGCATGCTATAGTATGCCGTCTGAGATGGGCTACATCCCATGGTCAAAAATGATGTAAATGAGGATTTGAGAAAAAGACGAAAATCACTCCGAGACCATGGGCTATAGTCCATTGTCTCGAGTGATTTTCGTCTTTTTTTCAAATCCTCAAAATGTATGAAAAACGGCATGCTATAGTATGCCGTCTGAGATGGGCTACAGCCCATGGTCAAAAATGATGAAAAACAAGGATTTGAGAAAAGACGAAAATCACTCCGAGACCATGGGCTATAGTCCATTGTCTCGAGTGATTTTTGTCTTTTTTTCAAATCCTCAAAAATGATGAAAAACGGCATGCTATAGTATGCCGTCTGAGATGGGCTACAGCCCATAGTCAAAAACAGCCCATAGTCAAAAATGAAAAACGAGGATTTGAAAAAAAGACGAAAATCACTCCGAGACCATGGGCTATAGTCCATTGTCTCGAGTGATTTTCGACTTTTTTTCAAATCCTCAAAAATGATGAAAAACGGCATGCTATAGTATGCCGTCTGAGATGGGCTACAGCCCATGGTCAAAAATGATGTGAATGAGGATTTGAGAAAAAGACGAAAATCACTCCGAGACCATGGGCTATAGTCCATTGTCTCGAGTGATTTCCGTCTTTTTTTCAAATCCTCAAAAATGATGAAAAACGGCATGCTATAGTATGCCGTCTGAGATGGGCTACATCCCATGGTCAAAAATGATGTAAATGAGGATTTGAGAAAAAGACGAAAATCACTCCGAGACCATGGGCTATAGTCCATTGTCTCGAGTGATTTTCGTCTTTTTTTCAAATCCTCAAAAATGATGAAAAACGGCATGCTATAGTATGCCGTCTGAGATGGGCTACAGTCCATGGTCAAAAATGATGTAAATGAGGATTTGAGAAAAGACGAAAATCACTCCGAGACCATGGGCTATAGTCCATTGTCTCGAGTGATTTTCGTCTTTTTTTCAAATCCTAAAAAATGATGAAAAACGGCATGCTATAGTATGCCGTCTGAGATGGGCTACAGCCCATGGTCAAAAATGATGAAAAACAAGGATTTGAGAAAAGACGAAAATCACTCCGAGACCATGGGCTATAGTCCATTGTCTCGAGTGATTTCCGTCTTTTTTTCAAATCCTCAAAAATGATGAAAAACGGCATGCTATAGTATGCCGTCTGAGATGGGCTACAGCCCATAGTCAAAAATGAAAAACGAAGATTTGAAAAAAAGACGAAAATCACTCCGAGACCATGGGCTATAGTCCATTGACTCGAGTGATTTTCGTCTTTTTTTCAAATCCTCAAAAATGATGAAAAACGGCATGCTATAGTATGCCGTCTGAGATGGGCTACATCCCATGGTCAAAAATGATGTAAATGAGGATTTGAGAAAAAGACGAAAATCACTCCGAGACCATGGGCTATAGTCCATTGTCTCGAGTGATTTTCGTCTTTTTTTCAAATCCTCAAAATGTATGAAAAACGGCATGCTATAGTATGCCGTCTGAGATGGGCTACAGCCCATGGTCAAAAATGATGAAAAACAAGGATTTGAGAAAAGACGAAAATCACTCCGAGACCATGGGCTATAGTCCATTGTCTCGAGTGATTTTTGTCTTTTTTTCAAATCCTCAAAAATGATGAAAAACGGCATGCTATAGTATGCCGTCTGAGATGGGCTACAGCCCATAGTCAAAAACAGCCCATAGTCAAAAATGAAAAACGAGGATTTGAAAAAAAGACGAAAATCACTCCGAGACCATGGGCTATAGTCCATTGTCTCGAGTGATTTTCGTCTTTTTTTCAAATCCTCAAAAATGATGAAAAACGGCATGCTATAGTATGCCGTCTGAGATGGGCTACAGCCCATGGTCAAAAATGATGTGAATGAGGATTTGAGAAAAAGACGAAAATCACTCCGAGACCATGGGCTATAGTCCATTGTCTCGAGTGATTTCCGTCTTTTTTTCAAATCCTCAAAAATGATGAAAAACGGCATGCTATAGTATGCCGTCTGAGATGGGCTACATCCCATGGTCAAAAATGATGTAAATGAGGATTTGAGAAAAAGACGAAAATCACTCCGAGACCATGGGCTATAGTCCATTGTCTCGAGTGATTTTCGTCTTTTTTTCAAATCCTCAAAAATGATGAAAAACGGCATGCTATAGTATGCCGTCTGAGATGGGCTACAGTCCATGGTCAAAAATGATGTAAATGAGGATTTGAGAAAAGACGAAAATCACTCCGAGACCATGGGCTATAGTCCATTGTCTCGAGTGATTTTCGTCTTTTTTTCAAATCCTCAAAAATGATGAAAAACGGCATGCTATAGTATGCCGTCTGAGATGGGCTACAGCCCATGGTCAAAAATGATGAAAAACAAGGATTTGAGAAAAGACGAAAATCACTCCGAGACCATGGGCTATAGTCCATTGTCTCGAGTGATTTCCGTCTTTTTTTCAAATCCTCAAAAATGATGAAAAACGGCATGCTATAGTATGCCGTCTGAGATGGGCTACAGCCCATAGTCAAAAATGAAAAACGAAGATTTGAAAAAAAGACGAAAATCACTCCGAGACCATGGGCTATAGTCCATTGACTAGAGTGATTTTCGTCTTTTTTTCAAATCCTCAAAAATGATGAAAAACGGCATGCTATAGTATGCCGTCTGAGATGGGCTACATCCCATGGTCAAAAATGATGTAAATGAGGATTTGAGAAAAAGACGAAAATCACTCCGAGACCATGGGCTATAGTCCATTGTCTCGAGTGATTTTCGTCTTTTTTTCAAATCCTCAAAATGTATGAAAAACGGCATGCTATAGTATGCCGTCTGAGATGGGCTACAGCCCATGGTCAAAAATGATGAAAAACAAGGATTTGAGAAAAGACGAAAATCACTCCGAGACCATGGGCTATAGTCCATTGTCTCGAGTGATTTTTGTCTTTTTTTCAAATCCTCAAAAATGATGAAAAACGGCATGCTATAGTATGCCGTCTGAGATGGGCTACAGCCCATAGTCAAAAACAGCCCATAGTCAAAAATGAAAAACGAGGATTTGAAAAAAAGACGAAAATCACTCCGAGACCATGGGCTATAGTCCATTGTCTCGAGTGATTTTCGACTTTTTTTCAAATCCTCAAAAATGATGAAAAACGGCATGCTATAGTATGCCGTCTGAGATGGGCTACAGCCCATGGTCAAAAATGATGTGAATGAGGATTTGAGAAAAAGACGAAAATCACTCCGAGACCATGGGCTATAGTCCATTGTCTCGAGTGATTTCCGTCTTTTTTTCAAATCCTCAAAAATGATGAAAAACGGCATGCTATAGTATGCCGTCTGAGATGGGCTACATCCCATGGTCAAAAATGATGTAAATGAGGATTTGAGAAAAAGACGAAAATCACTCCGAGACCATGGGCTATAGTCCATTGTCTCGAGTGATTTTCGTCTTTTTTTCAAATCCTCAAAAATGATGAAAAACGGCATGCTATAGTATGCCGTCTGAGATGGGCTACAGTCCATGGTCAAAAATGATGTAAATGAGGATTTGAGAAAAGACGAAAATCACTCCGAGACCATGGGCTATAGTCCATTGTCTCGAGTGATTTTCGTCTTTTTTTCAAATCCTAAAAAATGATGAAAAACGGCATGCTATAGTATGCCGTCTGAGATGGGCTACAGCCCATGGTCAAAAATGATGAAAAACAAGGATTTGAGAAAAGACGAAAATCACTCCGAGACCATGGGCTATAGTCCATTGTCTCGAGTGATTTCCGTCTTTTTTTCAAATCCTCAAAAATGATGAAAAACGGCATGCTATAGTATGCCGTCTGAGATGGGCTACAGCCCATAGTCAAAAATGAAAAACGAAGATTTGAAAAAAAGACGAAAATCACTCCGAGACCATGGGCTATAGTCCATTGACTCGAGTGATTTTCGTCTTTTTTTCAAATCCTCAAAAATGATGAAAAACGGCATGCTATAGTATGCCGTCTGAGATGGGCTACATCCCATGGTCAAAAATGATGTAAATGAGGATTTGAGAAAAAGACGAAAATCACTCCGAGACCATGGGCTATAGTCCATTGTCTCGAGTGATTTTCGTCTTTTTTTCAAATCCTCAAAATGTATGAAAAACGGCATGCTATAGTATGCCGTCTGAGATGGGCTACAGCCCATGGTCAAAAATGATGAAAAACAAGGATTTGAGAAAAGACGAAAATCACTCCGAGACCATGGGCTATAGTCCATTGTCTCGAGTGATTTTTGTCTTTTTTTCAAATCCTCAAAAATGATGAAAAACGGCATGCTATAGTATGCCGTCTGAGATGGGCTACAGCCCATAGTCAAAAACAGCCCATAGTCAAAAATGAAAAACGAGGATTTGAAAAAAAGACGAAAATCACTCCGAGACCATGGGCTATAGTCCATTGTCTCGAGTGATTTTCGTCTTTTTTTCAAATCCTCAAAAATGATGAAAAACGGCATGCTATAGTATGCCGTCTGAGATGGGCTACAGCCCATGGTCAAAAATGATGTGAATGAGGATTTGAGAAAAAGACGAAAATCACTCCGAGACCATGGGCTATAGTCCATTGTCTCGAGTGATTTCCGTCTTTTTTTCAAATCCTCAAAAATGATGAAAAACGGCATGCTATAGTATGCCGTCTGAGATGGGCTACATCCCATGGTCAAAAATGATGTAAATGAGGATTTGAGAAAAAGACGAAAATCACTCCGAGACCATGGGCTATAGTCCATTGTCTCGAGTGATTTTCGTCTTTTTTTCAAATCCTCAAAAATGATGAAAAACGGCATGCTATAGTATGCCGTCTGAGATGGGCTACAGTCCATGGTCAAAAATGATGTAAATGAGGATTTGAGAAAAGACGAAAATCACTCCGAGACCATGGGCTATAGTCCATTGTCTCGAGTGATTTTCGTCTTTTTTTCAAATCCTCAAAAATGATGAAAAACGGCATGCTATAGTATGCCGTCTGAGATGGGCTACAGCCCATGGTCAAAAATGATGAAAAACAAGGATTTGAGAAAAGACGAAAATCACTCCGAGACCATGGGCTATAGTCCATTGTCTCGAGTGATTTCCGTCTTTTTTTCAAATCCTCAAAAATGATGAAAAACGGCATGCTATAGTATGCCGTCTGAGATGGGCTACAGCCCATAGTCAAAAATGAAAAACGAAGATTTGAAAAAAAGACGAAAATCACTCCGAGACCATGGGCTATAGTCCATTGACTCGAGTGATTTTCGTCTTTTTTTCAAATCCTCAAAAATGATGAAAAACGGCATGCTATAGTATGCCGTCTGAGATGGGCTACATCCCATGGTCAAAAATGATGTAAATGAGGATTTGAGAAAAAGACGAAAATCACTCCGAGACCATGGGCTATAGTCCATTGTCTCGAGTGATTTTCGTCTTTTTTTCAAATCCTCAAAATGTATGAAAAACGGCATGCTATAGTATGCCGTCTGAGATGGGCTACAGCCCATGGTCAAAAATGATGAAAAACAAGGATTTGAGAAAAGACGAAAATCACTCCGAGACCATGGGCTATAGTCCATTGTCTCGAGTGATTTTTGTCTTTTTTTCAAATCCTCAAAAATGATGAAAAACGGCATGCTATAGTATGCCGTCTGAGATGGGCTACATCCCATGGTCAAAAATGATGTAAATGAGGATTTGAGAAAAAGACGAAAATCACTCCGAGACCATGGGCTATAGTCCATTGTCTCGAGTGATTTTCGTCTTTTTTTCAAATCCTCAAAAATTATGAAAAACGGCATGCTATAGTATGCCGTCTGAGATGGGCTACAGCCCATGGTCAAAAATGATGAAAAACAAGGATTTGAGAAAAGACGAAAATCACTCCGAGACCATGGGCTATAGTCCATTGTCTCGAGTGATTTCCGTCTTTTTTTCAAATCCTCAAAAATTATGAAAAACGGCATGCTATAGTATGCCGTCTGAGATGGGCTACATCCCATGGTCAAAAATGATGTAAATGAGGATTTGAGAAAAAGACGAAAATCACTCCGAGACCATGGGCTATAGTCCATTGTCTCGAGTGATTTTCGTCTTTTTTTCAAATCCTCAAAAATGATGAAAAACGGCATGCTATAGTATGCCGTCTGAGATGGGCTACATCCCATGGTCAAAAATGATGTAAATGAGGATTTGAGAAAAAGACGAAAATCACTCCGAGACCATGGGCTATAGTCCATTGTCTCGAGTGATTTTCGTCTTTTTTTCAAATCCTCAAAAATGATGAAAAACGACATGCTATAGTATGCCGTCTGAGATGGGCTACAGCCCATGGTCAAAAATGATGAAAAACAAGGATTTGAGAAAAGACGAAAATCACTCCGAGACCATGGGCTATAGTCCATTGTCTCGAGTGATTTTCGTCTTTTTTTCAAATCCTCAAAAATGATGAAAAACGGCATGCTATAGTATGCTGTCTGAGATGGGCTACAGCCCATGGTCAAAAATGATGAAAAACAAGGATTTGAGAAAAGACGAAAATCACTCCGAGACCATGGGCTATAGTCCATTGTCTCGAGTGATTTTCGTCTTTTTTTCAAATCCTCAAAAATGATGAAAAACGGCATGCTATAGTATGCCGTCTGAGATGGGCTACAGCCCATGGTCAAAAATGATGAAAAACAAGGATTTGAGAAAAAGACGAAAGTCACTCCGAGACCATGGGCTATAGTCCATTGTCTCAAGTGATTTTCGTCTTTTTTTCAAATCCTCAAAAATGATGAAAAACGGCATGCTATAGTATGCCGTCTGAGATGGGCTACATCCCATGGTCAAAAATGATGTAAATGAGGATTTGAGAAAAAGACGAAAATCACTCCGAGACCATGGGCTATAGTCCATTGTCTCGAGTGATTTCCGTCTTTTTTTCAAATCCTCAAAAATGATGAAAAACGGCATGCTATAGTATGCCGTCTGAGATGGGCTACATCCCATGGTCAAAAATGATGTAAATGAGGATTTGAGAAAAAGACGAAAATCACTCCGAGACCATGGGCTATAGTCCATTGTCTCGAGTGATTTTCGTCTTTTTTTCAAATCCTCAAAAATGATGAAAAACGGCATGCTATAGTATGCCGTCTGAGATGGGCTACAGTCCATGGTCAAAAATGATGTAAAGGAGGATTTGAGAAAAGACGAAAATCACTCCGAGACCATGGGCTATAGTCCATTGTCTCGAGTGATTTTCGTCTTTTTTTCAAATCCTCAAAAATGATGAAAAACGGCATGCTATAGTATGCCGTCTGAGATGGGCTACAGCCCATGGTCAAAAATTATGAAAAACAAGGATTTGAGAAAAGACGAAAATCACTCCGAGACCATGGGCTATAGTCCATTGTCTCGAGTGATTTCCGTCTTTTTTTCAAATCCTCAAAAATGATGAAAAACGGCATGCTATAGTATGCCGTCTGAGATGGGCTACAGCCCATAGTCAAAAATGAAAAACGAAGATTTGAAAAAAAGACGAAAATCACTCCGAGACCATGGGCTATAGTCCATTGACTCGAGTGATTTTCGTCTTTTTTTCAAATCCTCAAAAATGATGAAAAACGGCATGCTATAGTATGCCGTCTGAGATGGGCTACATCCCATGGTCAAAAATGATGTAAATGAGGATTTGAGAAAAAGACGAAAATCACTCCGAGACCATGGGCTATAGTCCATTGTCTCGAGTGATTTTCGTCTTTTTTTCAAATCCTCAAAATGTATGAAAAACGGCATGCTATAGTATGCCGTCTGAGATGGGCTACAGCCCATGGTCAAAAATGATGAAAAACAAGGATTTGAGAAAAGACGAAAATCACTCCGAGACCATGGGCTATAGTCCATTGTCTCGAGTGATTTTTGTCTTTTTTTCAAATCCTCAAAAATGATGAAAAACGGCATGCTATAGTATGCCGTCTGAGATGGGCTACAGCCCATAGTCAAAAACAGCCCATAGTCAAAAATGAAAAACGAGGATTTGAAAAAAAGACGAAAATCACTCCGAGACCATGGGCTATAGTCCATTGTCTCGAGTGATTTTCGTCTTTTTTTCAAATCCTCAAAAATGATGAAAAACGGCATGCTATAGTATGCCGTCTGAGATGGGCTACAGCCCATGGTCAAAAATGATGTGAATGAGGATTTGAGAAAAAGACGAAAATCACTCCGAGACCATGGGCTATAGTCCATTGTCTCGAGTGATTTCCGTCTTTTTTTCAAATCCTCAAAAATGATGAAAAACGGCATGCTATAGTATGCCGTCTGAGATGGGCTACATCCCATGGTCAAAAATGATGTAAATGAGGATTTGAGAAAAAGACGAAAATCACTCCGAGACCATGGGCTATAGTCCATTGTCTCGAGTGATTTTCGTCTTTTTTTCAAATCCTCAAAAATGATGAAAAACGGCATGCTATAGTATGCCGTCTGAGATGGGCTACAGTCCATGGTCAAAAATGATGAAAAACAAGGATTTGAGAAAAGACGAAAATCACTCCGAGACCATGGGCTATAGTCCATTGTCTCGAGTGATTTCCGTCTTTTTTTCAAATCCTCAAAAATGATGAAAAACGGCATGATATAGTATGCCGTCTGAGATGGGCTACAGCCCATAGTCAAAAATGAAAAACGAGGATTTGAAAAAAAGACGAAAATCACTCCGAGACCATGGGCTATAGTCCATTGTCTCGAGTGATTTTCGTCTTTTTTTCAAATCCTCAAAAATGATGAAAAACGGCATGCTATAGTATGCCGTCTGAGATGGGCTACATCCCATGGTCAAAAATGATGTAAATGAGGATTTGAGAAAAAGACGAAAATCACTCCGAGACCATGGGCTATAGTCCATTGTCTCGAGTGATTTTCGTCTTTTTTTCAAATCCTCAAAAATGATGAAAAACAACATGCTATAGTATGCCGTCTGAGATGGGCTACAGCCCATAGTCAAAAATGAAAAACGAAGATTTGAAAAAAGACGAAAATCACTCCCGAGACCATGGGCTATAGTCCATTGTCTCGAGTGATTTTGGTCTTTTTTTTTCAAATCCTCAAAAATGATGAAAAACGGCATGCTATAGTATGCCGTCTGAGATGGGCTACATCCCATGGTCAAAAATGATGTAAATGAGGATTTGAGAAAAAGACGAAAATCACTCCGAGACCATGGGCTATAGTCCATTGTCTCGAGTGATTTTCGTCTTTTTTTCAAATCCTCAAAAATGATGAAAAACGGCATGCTATAGTATGCCGTCTGAGATGGGCTACAGCCCATGGTCAAAAATGATGAAAAACAAGGATTTGAGAAAAGACGAAAATCACTCCGAGACCATGGGGTATAGTCCATTGTCTCGAGTGATTTCCGTCTTTTTTTCAAATCCTCAAAAATGATGAAAAACGGCATGCTATAGTATGCCGTCTGAGATGGGCTACATCCCATGGTCAAAAATGATGTAAATGAGGATTTGAGAAAAAGACGAAAATCACTCCGAGACCATGGGCTATAGTCCATTGTCTCGAGTGATTTTGGTCTTTTTTTTCAAATCCTCAAAAATGATGAAAAACGGCATGCTATAGTATGCCGTCTGAGATGGGCTACATCCCATGGTCAAAAATGATGTAAATGAGGATTTGAGAAAAAGACGAAAATCACTCCGAGACCATGGGCTATAGTCCATTGTCTCGAGTGATTTTCGTCTTTTTTTCAAATCCTCAAAATTGATGAAAAACGGCATGCTATAGTATGCCGTCTGAGATGGGCTACAGCCCATGGTCAAAAATGATGAAAAACAAGGATTTGAGAAAAGACGAAAATCACTCCGAGACCATGGGCTATATAGTCCATTGTCTCGAGTGATTTTCGTCTTTTTTTCAAATCCTCAAAAATGATGAAAAACGGCATGCTATAGTATGCCGTCTGAGATGGGCTACAGTCCATGGTCAAAAATGATGAAAAACAAGGATTTGAGAAAAGACGAAAATCACTCCGAGACCATGGGCTATAGTCCATTGTCTCGAGTGATTTCCGTCTTTTTTTCAAATCCTCAAAAATGATGAAAAACGGCATGATATAGTATGCCGTCTGAGATGGGCTACAGCCCATAGTCAAAAATGAAAAACGAGGATTTGAAAAAAAGACGAAAATCACTCCGAGACCATGGGCTATAGTCCATTGTCTCGAGTGATTTTCGTCTTTTTTTCAAATCCTCAAAAATGATGAAAAACGGCATGCTATAGTATGCCGTCTGAGATGGGCTACATCCCATGGTCAAAAATGATGTAAATGAGGATTTGAGAAAAAGACGAAAATCACTCCGAGACCATGGGCTATAGTCCATTGTCTCGAGTGATTTTCGTCTTTTTTTCAAATCCTCAAAAATGATGAAAAACAACATGCTATAGTATGCCGTCTGAGATGGGCTACAGCCCATAGTCAAAAATGAAAAACGAAGATTTGAAAAAAGACGAAAATCACTCCCGAGACCATGGGCTATAGTCCATTGTCTCGAGTGATTTTGGTCTTTTTTTTTTCAAATCCTCAAAAATGATGAAAAACGGCATGCTATAGTATGCCGTCTGAGATGGGCTACATCCCATGGTCAAAAATGATGTAAATGAGGATTTGAGAAAAAGACGAAAATCACTCCGAGACCATGGGCTATAGTCCATTGTCTCGAGTGATTTTCGTCTTTTTTTCAAATCCTCAAAAATGATGAAAAACGGCATGCTATAGTATGCCGTCTGAGATGGGCTACAGCCCATGGTCAAAAATGATGAAAAACAAGGATTTGAGAAAAGACGAAAATCACTCCGAGACCATGGGGTATAGTCCATTGTCTCGAGTGATTTCCGTCTTTTTTTCAAATCCTCAAAAATGATGAAAAACGGCATGCTATAGTATGCCGTCTGAGATGGGCTACATCCCATGGTCAAAAATGATGTAAATGAGGATTTGAGAAAAAGACGAAAATCACTCCGAGACCATGGGCTATAGTCCATTGTCTCGAGTGATTTTGGTCTTTTTTTTCAAATCCTCAAAAATGATGAAAAACGGCATGCTATAGTATGCCGTCTGAGATGGGCTACATCCCATGGTCAAAAATGATGTAAATGAGGATTTGAGAAAAAGACGAAAATAACTCCGAGACCATGGGCTATAGTCCATTGTCTCGAGTGATTTTCGTCTTTTTTTCAAATCCTCAAAATTGATGAAAAACGGCATGCTATAGTATGACGTCTGAGATGGGCTACAGCCCATGGTCAAAAATGATGAAAAACAAGGATTTGAGAAAAGACGAAAATCACTCCGAGACCATGGGCTATAGTCCATTGTCTCGAGTGATTTTCGTCTTTTTTTCAAATCCTCAAAAATGATGAAAAACCGCATGCTATAGTATGCCGTCTGAGATGGGCTACATCCCATGGTCAAAAATGATGTAAATGAGGATTTGAGAAAAAGACGAAAATCACTCCGAGACCATGGGCTATAGTCCATTGTCTCGAGTGATTTTCGTCTTTTTTTCAAATCCTCAAAATTGATGAAAAACGGCATGCTATAGTATGCCGTCTGAGATGGGCTACAGCCCATGGTCAAAAATGATGAAAAACAAGGATTTGAGAAAAGACGTAAATCACTCCGAGACCATGGGCTATAGTCCATTGTCTCGAGTGATTTTTGTCTTTTTTTCAAATCCTCAAAAATGATGAAAAACGGCATGCTATAGTATGCCGTCTGAGATGGGCTACAGCCCATAGTCAAAAACAGCCCATAGTCAAAAATGAAAAACGAGGATTTGAAAAAAAGACGAAAATCACTCCGAGACCATGGGCTATAGTCCATTGTCTCGAGTGATTTTCGTCTTTTTTTCAAATCCTCAAAAATGATGAAAAACGGCATGCTATAGTATGCCGTCTGAGATGGGCTACAGCCCATGGTCAAAAATGATGAAAAACAAGGATTTGAGAAAAGACGAAAATCACTCCGAGACCATGGGCTATCCATTGTCTCGAGTGATTTCCGTCTTTTTTTCTAATCCTCAAAAATGATGAAAAACGGCATGCTATAGTATGCCGTTTGAGATGGGCTACAGCCCATAGTCAAAAATGAAAAACGAAGATTTGAAAAAAGACGAAAATCACTCCCGAGACCATGGGCTATAGTCCATTGTCTCGAGTGATTTTGGTCTTTTTTTTCAAATCCTCAAAAATGATGAAAAACGGCATGCTATAGTATGCCGTCTGAGATGGGCTACATCCCATGGTCAAAAATGATGTAAATGAGGATTTGAGAAAAAGACGAAAATCACTCCGAGACCATGGGCTATAGTCCATTGTCTCGAGTGATTTTCGTCTTTTTTTCAAATCCTCAAAAATGATGAAAAACGGCATGCTATAGTATGCCGTCTGAGATGGGCTACAGCCCATGGTCAAAAATGATGAAAAACAAGGATTTGAGAAAAGACGAAAATCACTCCGAGACCATGGGCTATAGTCCATTGTCTCGAGTGATTTCCGTCTTTTTTTCAAATCCTCAAAAATGATGAAAAACGGCATGCTATAGTATGCCGTCTGAGATGGGCTACATCCCATGGTCAAAAATGATGTAAATGAGGATTTGAGAAAAAGACGAAAATCACTCCGAGACCATGGGCTATAGTCCATTGTCTCGAGTGATTTTCGTCTTTTTTTCAAATCCTCAAAATTGATGAAAAACGGCATGCTATAGTATGCCGTCTGAGATGGGCTACAGCCCATGGTCAAAAATGATGAAAAACAAGGATTTGAGAAAAGACGAAAATCACTCCGAGACCATGGGCTATAGTCCATTGTCTCGAGTGATTTTCGTCTTTTTTTCAAATCCTCAAAAATGATGAAAAACGGCATGCTATAGTATGCCGTCTGAGATGGGCTACATCCCATGGTCAAAAATGATGTAAATGAGGATTTGAGAAAAAGACGAAAATCACTCCGAGACCATGGGCTATAGTCCATTGTCTCGAGTGATTTTCGTCTTTTTTTCAAATCCTCAAAAATGATGAAAAACCGCATGCTATAGTATGCCGTCTGAGATGGGCTACATCCCATGGTCAAAAATGATGTAAATGAGGATTTGAGAAAAAGACGAAAATCACTCCGAGACCATGGGCTATAGTCCATTGTCTCGAGTGATTTTCGTCTTTTTTTCAAATCCTCAAAATTGATGAAAAACGGCATGCTATAGTATGCCGTCTGAGATGGGCTACAGCCCATGGTCAAAAATGATGAAAAACAAGGATTTGAGAAAAGACGTAAATCACTCCGAGACCATGGGCTATAGTCCATTGTCTCGAGTGATTTTTGTCTTTTTTTCAAATCCTCAAAAATGATGAAAAACGGCATGCTATAGTATGCCGTCTGAGATGGGCTACAGCCCATAGTCAAAAACAGCCCATAGTCAAAAATGAAAAACGAGGATTTGAAAAAAAGACGAAAATCACTCCGAGACCATGGGCTATAGTCCATTGTCTCGAGTGATTTTCGTCTTTTTTTCAAATCCTCAAAAATGATGAAAAACGGCATGCTATAGTATGCCGTCTGAGATGGGCTACAACCCATGGTCAAAAATGATGAAAAACAAGGATTTGAGAAAAGACGAAAATCACTCCGAGACCATGGGCTATCCATTGTCTCGAGTGATTTCCGTCTTTTTTTCTAATCCTCAAAAATGATGAAAAACGGCATGCTATAGTATGCCGTTTGAGATGGGCTACAGCCCATAGTCAAAAATGAAAAACGAAGATTTGAAAAAAGACGAAAATCACTCCCGAGACCATGGGCTATAGTCCATTGTCTCGAGTGATTTTGGTCTTTTTTTTCAAATCCTCAAAAATGATGAAAAACGGCATGCTATAGTATGCCGTCTGAGATGGGCTACATCCCATGGTCAAAAATGATGTAAATGAGGATTTGAGAAAAAGACGAAAATCACTCCGAGACCATGGGCTATAGTCCATTGTCTCGAGTGATTTTCGTCTTTTTTTCAAATCCTCAAAAATGATGAAAAACGGCATGCTATAGTATGCCGTCTGAGATGGGCTACAGCCCATGGTCAAAAATGATGAAAAACAAGGATTTGAGAAAAGACGAAAATCACTCCGAGACCATGGGCTATAGTCCATTGTCTCGAGTGATTTCCGTCTTTTTTTCAAATCCTCAAAAATGATGAAAAACGGCATGCTATAGTATGCCGTCTGAGATGGGCTACATCCCATGGTCAAAAATGATGTAAATGAGGATTTGAGAAAAAGACGAAAATCACTCCGAGACCATGGGCTATAGTCCATTGTCTCGAGTGATTTTCGTCTTTTTTTCAAATCCTCAAAATTGATGAAAAACGGCATGCTATAGTATGCCGTCTGAGATGGGCTACAGCCCATGGTCAAAAATGATGAAAAACAAGGATTTGAGAAAAGACGAAAATCACTCCGAGACCATGGGCTATAGTCCATTGTCTCGAGTGATTTTCGTCTTTTTTTCAAATCCTCAAAAATGATGAAAAACGGCATGCTATAGTATGCCGTCTGAGATGGGCTACATCCCATGGTCAAAAATGATGTAAATGAGGATTTGAGAAAAAGACGAAAATCACTCCGAGACCATGGGCTATAGTCCATTGTCTCGAGTGATTTTCGTCTTTTTTTCAAATCCTCAAAATTGATGAAAAACGGCATGCTATAGTATGCCGTCTGAGATGGGCTACAGCCCATGGTCAAAAATGATGAAAAACAAGGATTTGAGAAAAGACGTAAATCACTCCGAGACCATGGGCTATAGTCCATTGTCTCGAGTGATTTTTGTCTTTTTTTCAAATCCTCAAAAATGATGAAAAACGGCATGCTATAGTATGCCGTCTGAGATGGGCTACAGCCCATAGTCAAAAACAGCCCATAGTCAAAAATGAAAAACGAGGATTTGAAAAAAAGACGAAAATCACTCCGAGACCATGGGCTATAGTCCATTGTCTCGAGTGATTTTCGTCTTTTTTTCAAATCCTCAAAAATGATGAAAAACGGCATGCTATAGTATGCCGTCTGAGATGGGCTACAGCCCATGGTCAAAAATGATGAAAAACAAGGATTTGAGAAAAGACGAAAATCACTCCGAGACCATGGGCTATCCATTGTCTCGAGTGATTTCCGTCTTTTTTTCAAATCCTCAAAAATGATGAAAAACGGCATGCTATAGTATGCCGTCTGAGATGGGCTACATCCCATGGTCAAAAATGATGTAAATGAGGATTTGAGAAAAAGACGAAAATCACTCCGAGACCATGGGCTATAGTCCATTGTCTCGAGTGATTTTCGTCTTTTTTTCAAATCCTCAAAATTGATGAAAAACGGCATGCTATAGTATGCCGTCTGAGATGGGCTACAGCCCATGGTCAAAAATGATGAAAAACAAGGATTTGAGAAAAGACGAAAATCACTCCGAGACCATGGGCTATAGTCCATTGTCTCGAGTGATTTTCGTCTTTTTTTCAAATCCTCAAAAATGATGAAAAACGGCATGCTATAGTATGCCGTCTGAGATGGGCTACATCCCATGGTCAAAAATGATGTAAATGAGGATTTGAGAAAAAGACGAAAATCACTCCGAGACCATGGGCTATAGTCCATTGTCTCGAGTGATTTTCGTCTTTTTTTCAAATCCTCAAAATTGATGAAAAACGGCATGCTATAGTATGCCGTCTGAGATGGGCTACAGCCCATGGTCAAAAATGATGAAAAACAAGGATTTGAGAAAAGACGTAAATCACTCCGAGACCATGGGCTATAGTCCATTGTCTCGAGTGATTTTTGTCTTTTTTTCAAATCCTCAAAAATGATGAAAAACGGCATGCTATAGTATGCCGTCTGAGATGGGCTACAGCCCATAGTCAAAAACAGCCCATAGTCAAAAATGAAAAACGAGGATTTGAAAAAAAGACGAAAATCACTCCGAGACCATGGGCTATAGTCCATTGTCTCGAGTGATTTTCGTCTTTTTTTCAAATCCTCAAAAATGATGAAAAACGGCATGCTATAGTATGCCGTCTGAGATGGGCTACAGCCCATGGTCAAAAATGATGAAAAACAAGGATTTGAGAAAAGACGAAAATCACTCCGAGACCATGGGCTATCCATTGTCTCGAGTGATTTCCGTCTTTTTTTCAAATCCTCAAAAATGATGAAAAACGGCATGCTATAGTATGCCGTCTGAGATGGGCTACATCCCATGGTCAAAAATGATGTAAATGAGGATTTGAGAAAAAGACGAAAATCACTCCGAGACCATGGGCTATAGTCCATTGTCTCGAGTGATTTTCGTCTTTTTTTCAAATCCTCAAAAATGATGAAAAACGGCATGCTATAGTATGCCGTCTGAGATGGGCTACATCCCATGGTCAAAAATGATGTAAATGAGGATTTGAGAAAAATACGAAAATCACTCCGAGACCATGGGCTATAGTCCATTGTCTCGAGTGATTTTCGTCTTTTTTTCAAATCCTCAAAAATGATGAAAAACGACATGCTATAGTATGCCGTCTGAGATGGGCTACAGCCCATGGTCAAAAATGATGAAAAACAAGGATTTGAAAAAGACGAAAATCACTCCGAGACCATGGGCTATATTCCATTGTCTCGAGTGATTTTCGTCTTTTTTTCAAATCCTCAAAATTGATGAAAAACGGCATGCTATAGTATGCCGTCTGAGATGGGCTACAGCCCATGGTCAAAAATGATGAAAAACAAGGATTTGAGAAAAGACGAAAATCACTCCGAGATCATGGGCTATAGTCCATTGTCTCGAGTGATTTTTGTCTTTTTTTCAAATCCTCAAAAATGATGAAAAACGGCATGCTATAGTATGCCGTCTGAGATGGGCTACAGCCCATAGTCAAAAACAGCCCATAGTCAAAAATGAAAAACGAGGATTTGAAAAAAAGACGAAAATCACTCCGAGACCATGGGCTATAGTCCATTGTCTCGAGTGATTTTCGTCTTTTTTTCAAATCCTCAAAAATGATGAAAAACGGCATGCTATAGTATGCCGTCTGAGATGGGCTACAGCCCATGGTCAAAAATGATGAAAAACAAGGATTTGAGAAAAGACGAAAATCACTCCGAGACCATGGGCTATAGTCCATTGTCTCGAGTGATTTCCGTCTTTTTTTCAAATCCTCAAAAATGATGAAAAACGGCATGCTATAGTATGCCGTCTGAGATGGGCTACATCCCATGGTCAAAAATGATGTAAATGAGGATTTGAGAAAAAGACGAAAATCACTCCGAGACCATGGGCTATAGTCCATTGTCTCGAGTGATTTTCGTCTTTTTTTCAAATCCTCAAAAATGATGAAAAACGGCATGCTATAGTATGCCGTCTGAGATGGGCTACAACCCATGGTCAAAAATGATGAAAAACAAGGATTTGAGAAAAGACGAAAATCACTCCGAGACCATGGGCTATAGTCCATTGTCTCGAGTGATTTCCGTCTTTTTTTCAAATCCTCAAAAATGATGAAAAACGGCATGCTATAGTATGCCGTCTGAGATGGGCTACAGCCCATAGTCAAAAATGAAAAACGAGGATTTGAAAAAAAGACGAAAATCACTCCGAGACCATGGGCTATAGTCCATTGTCTCGAGTGATTTTCGTCTTTTTTTCAAATCCTCAAAAATGATGAAAAACGGCATGCTATAGTATGCCGTCTGAGATGGGCTACATCCCATGGTCAAAAATGATGTAAATGAGGATTTGAGAAAAAGACGAAAATCACTCCGAGACCATGGGCTATAGTCCATTGTCTCGAGTGATTTTCGTCTTTTTTTCAAATCCTCAAAAATGATGAAAAACAACATGCTATAGTATGCCGTCTGAGATGGGCTACAGCCCATAGTCAAAAATGAAAAACGAGGATTTGAAAAAAGACGAAAATCACTCCCGAGACCATGGGCTATAGTCCATTGTCTCGAGTGATTTTGGTCTTTTTTTTCAAATCCTCAAAAATGATGAAAAACGGCATGCTATAGTATGCCGTCTGAGATGGGCTACATCCCATGGTCAAAAATGATGTAAATGAGGATTTGAGAAAAAGACGAAAATCACTCCGAGACCATGGGCTATAGTCCATTGTCTCGAGTGATTTTCGTCTTTTTTTCAAATCCTCAAAAATGATGAAAAACGGCATGCTATAGTATGCCGTCTGAGATGGGCTACATCCCATGGTCAAAAATGATGTAAATGAGGATTTGAGAAAAAGACGAAAATCACTCCGAGACCATGGGCTATAGTCCATTGTCTCGAGTGATTTTCGTCTTTTTTTCAAATCCTCAAAAATGATGAAAAACGGCATGCTATAGTATGCCGTCTGAGATGGGCTACATCCCATGGTCAAAAATGATGTAAATGAGGATTTGAGAAAAAGACGAAAATCACTCCGAGACCATGGGCTATAGTCCATTGTCTCGAGTGATTTTCGTCTTTTTTTCAAATCCTCAAAAATGATGAAAAACGGCATGCTATAGTATGCCGTCTGAGATGGGCTACAGCCCATGGTCAAAAATGATGAAAAACAAGGATTTGAGAAAAGACGAAAATCACTCCGAGACCATGGGCTATAGTCCATTGTCTCGAGTGATTTCCGTCTTTTTTCAAATCCTCAAAAATTATGAAAAACGGCATGCTATAGTATGCCGTCTGAGATGGGCTACATCCCATGGTCAAAAATGATGTAAATGAGGATTTGAGAAAAAGACGAAAATCACTCCGAGACCATGGGCTATAGTCCATTGTCTCGAGTGATTTTCGTCTTTTTTTCAAATCCTCAAAAATGATGAAAAACGGCATGCTATAGTATGCCGTCTGAGATGGGCTACATCCCATGGTCAAAAATGATGTAAATGAGGATTTGAGAAAAAGACGAAAATCACTCCGAGACCATGGGCTATAGTCCATTGTCTCGAGTGATTTTCGTCTTTTTTTCAAATCCTCAAAAATGATGAAAAACGACATGCTATAGTATGCCGTCTGAGATGGGCTACAGCCCATGGTCAAAAATGATGAAAAACAAGGATTTGAGAAAAGACGAAAATCACTCCGAGACCATGGGCTATAGTCCATTGTCTCGAGTGATTTTCGTCTTTTTTTCAAATCCTCAAAAATGATGAAAAACGGCATGCTATAGTATGCCGTCTGAGATGGGCTACAGCCCATGGTCAAAAATGATGAAAAACAAGGATTTGAGAAAAGACGAAAATCACTCCGAGACCATGGGCTATAGTCCATTGTCTCGAGTGATTTTCGTCTTTTTTTCAAATCCTCAAAAATGATGAAAAACGGCATGCTATAGTATGCCGTCTGAGATGGGCTACAGCCCATGGTCAAAAATGATGAAAAACAAGGATTTGAGAAAAAGACGAAAATCACTCCGAGACCATGGGCTATAGTCCATTGTCTCGAGTGATTTTCGTCTTTTTTTCAAATCCTCAAAAATGATGAAAAACGGCATGCTATAGTATGCCGTCTGAGATGGGCTACATCCCATGGTCAAAAATGATGTAAATGAGGATTTGAGAAAAAGACGAAAATCACTCCGAGACCATGGGCTATAGTCCATTGTCTCGAGTGATTTTCGTCTTTTTTTCAAATCCTCAAAAATGATGAAAAACGGCATGCTATAGTATGCCGTCTGAGATGGGCTACATCCCATGGTCAAAAATGATGTAAATGAGGATTTGAGAAAAAGACGAAAATCACTCCGAGACCATGGGCTATAGTCCATTGTCTCGAGTGATTTTCGTCTTTTTTTCAAATCCTCAAAAATGATGAAAAACAACATGCTATAGTATGCCGTCTGAGATGGGCTACAGCCCATAGTCAAAAATGAAAAACGAGGATTTGAAAAAAGACGAAAATCACTCCCGAGACCATGGGCTATAGTCCATTGTCTCGAGTGATTTTGGTCTTTTTTTTCAAATCCTCAAAAATGATGAAAAACGGCATGCTATAGTATGCCGTCTGAGATGGGCTACATCCCATGGTCAAAAATGATGTAAATGAGGATTTGAGAAAAAGACGAAAATCACTCCGAGACCATGGGCTATAGTCCATTGTCTCGAGTGATTTTCGTCTTTTTTTCAAATCCTCAAAAATGATGAAAAACGGCATGCTATAGTATGCCGTCTGAGATGGGCTACATCCCATGGTCAAAAATGATGTAAATGAGGATTTGAGAAAAAGACGAAAATCACTCCGAGACCATGGGCTATAGTCCATTGTCTCGAGTGATTTTCGTCTTTTTTTCAAATCCTCAAAAATGATGAAAAACGGCATGCTATAGTATGCCGTCTGAGATGGGCTACATCCCATGGTCAAAAATGATGTAAATGAGGATTTGAGAAAAAGACGAAAATCACTCCGAGACCATGGGCTATAGTCCATTGTCTCGAGTGATTTTCGTCTTTTTTTCAAATCCTCAAAAATGATGAAAAACGGCATGCTATAGTATGCCGTCTGAGATGGGCTACAGCCCATGGTCAAAAATGATGAAAAACAAGGATTTGAGAAAAGACGAAAATCACTCCGAGACCATGGGCTATAGTCCATTGTCTCGAGTGATTTCCGTCTTTTTTTCAAATCCTCAAAAATGATGAAAAACGGCATGCTATAGTATGCCGTCTGAGATGGGCTACATCCCATGGTCAAAAATGATGTAAATGAGGATTTGAGAAAAAGACGAAAATCACTCCGAGACCATGGGCTATAGTCCATTGTCTCGAGTGATTTTCGTCTTTTTTTCAAATCCTCAAAAATGATGAAAAACGACATGCTATAGTATGCCGTCTGAGATGGGCTACAGCCCATGGTCAAAAATGATGAAAAACAAGGATTTGAGAAAAGACGAAAATCACTCCGAGACCATGGGCTATAGTCCATTGTCTCGAGTGATTTTCGTCTTTTTTTCAAATCCTCAAAAATGATGAAAAACGGCATGCTATAGTATGCCGTCTGAGATGGGCTACAGCCCATGGTCAAAAATGATGAAAAACAAGGATTTGAGAAAAGACGAAAATCACTCCGAGACCATGGGCTATAGTCCATTGTCTCGAGTGATTTTCGTCTTTTTTTCAAATCCTCAAAAATGATGAAAAACGGCATGCTATAGTATGCCGTCTGAGATGGGCTACAGCCCATGGTCAAAAATGATGAAAAACAAGGATTTGAGAAAAAGACGAAAATCACTCCGAGACCATGGGCTATAGTCCA
Organism: Electrona antarctica; assembly: GCF_951216825.1. Taxonomy (NCBI): domain Eukaryota; kingdom Metazoa; phylum Chordata; class Actinopteri; order Myctophiformes; family Myctophidae; genus Electrona; species Electrona antarctica. The sequence continues at coordinate 23,510,562 of NC_136800.1, read as the reverse complement.
TTGTCTCGAGTGATTTTCGTCTTTTTTTCAAATCCTCAAAAATGATGAAAAACGGCATGCTATAGTATGCCGTCTGAGATGGGCTACATCCCATGGTCAAAAATGATGTAAATGAGGATTTGAGAAAAAGACGAAAATCACTCCGAGACCATGGGCTATAGTCCATTGTCTCGAGTGATTTTCGTCTTTTTTTCAAATCCTCAAAAATGATGAAAAACGGCATGCTATAGTATGCCGTCTGAGATGGGCTACAGCCCATGGTCAAAAATGATGAAAAACAAGGATTTGAGAAAAGACGAAAATCACTCCGAGACCATGGGCTATAGTCCATTGTCTCGAGTGATTTCCGTCTTTTTTTCAAATCCTCAAAAATGATGAAAAACGGCATGCTATAGTATGCCGTCTGAGATGGGCTACATCCCATGGTCAAAAATGATGTAAATGAGGATTTGAGAAAAAGACGAAAATCACTCCGAGACCATGGGCTATAGTCCATTGTCTCGAGTGATTTTCGTCTTTTTTTCAAATCCTCAAAAATGATGAAAAACGGCATGCTATAGTATGCCGTCTGAGATGGGCTACAGCCCATGGTCAAAAATGATGAAAAACAAGGATTTGAGAAAAGACGAAAATCACTCCGAGACCATGGGCTATAGTCCATTGTCTCGAGTGATTTCCGTCTTTTTTTCAAATCCTCAAAAATGATGAAAAACGGCATGCTATAGTATGCCGTCTGAGATGGGCTACATCCCATGGTCAAAAATGATGTAAATGAGGATTTGAGAAAAAGACGAAAATCACTCCGAGACCATGGGCTATAGTCCATTGTCTCGAGTGATTTTCGTCTTTTTTTCAAATCCTCAAAAATGATGAAAAACGGCATGCTATAGTATGCCGTCTGAGATGGGCTACATCCCATGGTCAAAAATGATGTAAATGAGGATTTGAGAAAAAGACGAAAATCACTCCAAGACCATGGGCTATAGTCCATTGTCTCGGGTGATTTTCGTCTTTTTTTCAAATCCTCAAAAATGATGAAAAACGACATGCTATAGTATGCCGTCTGAGATGGGCTACAGCCCATGGTCAAAAATGATGAAAAACAAGGATTTGAGAAAAGACGAAAATCACTCCGAGACCATGGGCTATAGTCCATTGTCTCGAGTGATTTTCGTCTTTTTTTCAAATCCTCAAAAATGATGAAAAACGGCATGCTATAGTATGCCGTCTGAGATGGGCTACAGCCCATGGTCAAAAATGATGAAAAACAAGGATTTGAGAAAAAGACGAAAATCACTCCGAGACCATGGGCTATATATAGTCCATTGTCTCGAGTGATTTTCGTCTTTTTTTTAAATCCTCAAAAATGATGAAAAACGGCATGCTATAGTATGCCGTCTGAGATGGGCTACATCCCATGGTCAAAAATGATGTAAATGAGGATTTGAGAAAAAGACGAAAATCACTCCGAGACCATGGGCTATAGTCCATTGTCTCGAGTGATTTTCGTCTTTTTTTCAAATCCTCAAAAATGATGAAAAACGGCATGCTATAGTATGCCGTCTGAGATGGGCTACAGCCCATGGTCAAAAATGATGAAAAACAAGGATTTGAGAAAAGACGAAAATCACTCCGAGACCATGGGCTATAGTCCATTGTCTCGAGTGATTTCCGTCTTTTTTTCAAATCCTCAAAAATGATGAAAAACGGCATGCTATAGTATGCCGTCTGAGATGGGCTACATCCCATGGTCAAAAATGATGTAAATGAGGATTTGAGAAAAAGACGAAAATCACTCCGAGACCATGGGCTATAGTCCATTGTCTCGAGTGATTTTCGTCTTTTTTTCAAATCCTCAAAAATGATGAAAAACGGAATGCTATAGTATGCCGTCTGAGATGGGCTACAGCCCATGGTCAAAAATGATGAAAAACAAGGATTTGAGAAAAGACGAAAATCACTCCGAGACCATGGGCTATAGTCCATTGTCTCGAGTGATTTCCGTCTTTTTTTCAAATCCTCAAAAATTATGAAAAACGGCATGCTATAGTATGCCGTCTGAGATGGGCTACAGCCCATGGTCAAAAATTAAAAACGAGGATTTGAAAAAAAGACGAAAATCACTCCGAGACCATGGGCTATAGTCAATTGTCTCGAGTGATTTTCGTCTTTTTTTTCAAATCCTCGTTTTTAATTGAAAAACAGCATGATGAAAAACGGCATGCTATAGTATGCCGTCTGAGATGGGCTACAGCCCATAGTCAAAAATGAAAAACGAGGATTTGAAAAAAAGACGAAAATCACTCCGAGACCATGGGCTATAGTCCATTGTCTCGAGTGATTTCCGTCTTTTTTTCAAATCCTCAAAAATGATGAAAAACGGCATGCTATAGTATGCCGTCTGAGATGGGCTACATCCCATGGTCAAAAATGATGTAAATGAGGATTTGAGAAAAAGACGAAAATCACTCCGAGACCATGGGCTATAGTCCATTGTCTCGAGTGATTTTCGTCTTTTTTTCAAATCCTCAAAAATGATGAAAAACGGCATGCTATAGTATGCCGTCTGAGATGGGCTACAGCCCATGGTCAAAAATGATGAAAAACAAGGATTTGAGAAAAGACGAAAATCACTCCGAGACCATGGGCTATAGTCCATTGTCTCGAGTGATTTCCGTCTTTTTTTCAAATCCTCAAAAATGATGAAAAACGGCATGCTATAGTATGCCGTCTGAGATGGGCTACAGCCCATAGTCAAAAATGAAAAACGAGGATTTGAAAAAAAGACGAAAATCACTCCGAGACCATGGGCTATAGTCCATTGTCTCGAGTGATTTTCGTCTTTTTTTCAAATACTCAAAAATGATGAAAAACGGCATGCTATAGTATGCCGTCTGAGATGGGCTACATCCCATGGTCAAAAATGATGTAAATGAGGATTTGAGAAAAAGACGAAAATCACTCCGAGACCATGGGCTATAGTCCATTGTCTCGAGTGATTTTCGTCTTTTTTTCAAATCCTCAAAAATGATGAAAAACGACATGCTATAGTATGCCGTCTGAGATGGGCTACAGCCCATAGTCAAAAATGAAAAACGAGGATTTGAAAAAAGACGAAAATCACTCCCGAGACCATGGGCTATAGTCCATTGTCTCGAGTGATTTTCGTCTTTTTTTCAAATCCTCAAAAATGATGAAAAACGGCATGCTATAGTATGCCGTCTGAGATGGGCTACATCCCATGGTCAAAAATTATGTAAATGAGGATTTGAGAAAAAGACGAAAATCACTCCGAGACCATGGGCTATAGTCCATTGTCTCGAGTGATTTCCGTCTTTTTTTCAAATCCTCAAAAATGATGAAAAACGGCATGCTATAGTATGCCGTCTGAGATGGGCTACAGCCCATAGTCAAAAATGAAAAACGAGGATTTGAAAAAAAGACGAAAATCACTCCGAGACCATGGGCTATAGTCCATTGTCTCGAGTGATTTTCGTCTTTTTTTCAAATCCTCAAAAATGATGAAAAACGGCATGCTATAGTATGCCGTCTGAGATGGGCTACATCCCATGGTCAAAAATGATGTAAATGAGGATTTGAGAAAAAGACGAAAATCACTCCGAGACCATGGGCTATAGTCCATTGTCTCGAGTGATTTTCGTCTTTTTTTCAAATCCTCAAAAATGATGAAAAACGACATGCTATAGTATGCCGTCTGAGATGGGCTACAGCCCATAGTCAAAAATGAAAAACGAGGATTTGAAAAAAGACGAAAATCACTCCCGAGACCATGGGATATAGTCCATTGACTCGAGTGATTTTCGTCTTTTTTTCAAATCCTCAAAAATGATGAAAAACGGCATGCTATAGTATGCCGTCTGAGATGGGCTACATCCCATGGTCAAAAATGATGTAAATGAGGATTTGAGAAAAAGACGAAAATCACTCCGAGACCATGGGCTATAGTCCATTGTCTCGAGTGATTTTCGTCTTTTTTTCAAATCCTCAAAAATGATGAAAAACGGCATGCTATAGTATGCCGTCTGAGATGGGCTACAGCCCATGGTCAAAAATGATGAAAAACAAGGATTTGAGAAAATACGAAAATCACTCCGAGACCATGGGCTATAGTCCATTGTCTCGAGTGATTTTCGTCTTTTTTTCAAATCCTCAAAAATGATGAAAAACGGCATGCTATAGTATGCCGTCTGAGATGGGCTACAGCCCATAGTCAAAAATGAAAAACGAGGATTTGAAAAAAAGACGAAAATCACTCCGAGACCATGGGCTATAGTCCATTGTCTCGAGTGATTTTCGTCTTTTTTTCAAATCCTCAAAAATGATGAAAAACGGCATGCTATAGTATGCCGTCTGAGATGGGCTACAGCCCATGGTCAAAAATGATGAAAAACAAGGATTTGAGAAAAGACGAAAATCACTCCGAGACCATGGGCTATAGTCCATTGTCTCGAGTGATTTTCGTCTTTTTTTCAAATCCTCAAAAATGATGAAAAACGGCATGCTATAGTATGCCGTCTGAGATGGGCTACAGCCCATGGTCAAAAATGATGAAAAACAAGGATTTGAGAAAAGACGAAAATCACTCCGAGACCATGGGCTATAGTCCATTGTCTCGAGTGATTTCCGTCTTTTTTTCAAATCCTCAAAAATTATGAAAAACGGCATGCTATAGTATGCCGTCTGAGATGGGCTACATCCCATGGTCAAAAATGATGTAAATGAGGATTTGAGAAAAAGACGAAAATCACTCCGAGACCATGGGCTATAGTCCATTGTCTCGAGTGATTTTCGTCTTTTTTTCAAATCCTCAAAAATGATGAAAAACGGCATGCTATAGTATGCCGTCTGAGATGGGCTACAGCCCATGGTCAAAAATGATGAAAAACAAGGATTTGAGAAAAGACGAAAATCACTCCGAGACCATGGGCTATAGTCCATTGTCTCGAGTGATTTCCGTCTTTTTTTCAAATCCTCAAAAATTATGAAAAACGGCATGCTATAGTATGCCGTCTGAGATGGGCTACATCCCATGGTCCAAAATGATGTAAATGAGGATTTGAGAAAAAGACGAAAATCACTCCGAGACCATGGGCTATAGTCCATTGTCTCGAGTGATTTTCGTCTTTTTTTCAAATCCTCAAAAATGATGAAAAACGGCATGCTATAGTATGCCGTCTGAGATGGGCTACAGCCCATGGTCAAAAATGATGAAAAACAAGGATTTGAGAAAAGACGAAAATCACTCCGAGACCATGGGCTATAGTCCATTGTCTCAAGTGATTTCCGTCTTTTTTCCAAATCCTCAAAAATGATGAAAAACGGCATGCTATAGTATGCCGTCTGAGATGGGCTACATCCCATGGTCCAAAATGATGTAAATGAGGATTTGAGAAAAAGACGAAAATCACTCCGAGACCATGGGCTATAGTCCATTGTCTCGAGTGATTTTCGTCTTTTTTTTCAAATCCTCAAAAATTATGAAAAACGACATGCTATAGTATGCCGTCTGAGATGGGCTACAGCCCATGGTCAAAAATGATGAAAAACAAGGATTTGAGAAAAGACGAAAATCACTCCGAGACCATGGGCTATAGTCCATTGTCTCGAGTGATTTCCGTCTTTTTTTCAAATCCTCAAAAATTATGAAAAACGGCATGCTATAGTATGCCGTCTGAGATGGGCTACATCCCATGGTCAAAAATGATGTAAATGAGGATTTGAGAAAAAGACGAAAATCACTCCGAGACCATGGGCTATAGTCCATTGTCTCGAGTGATTTTCGTCTTTTTTTCAAATCCTCAAAAATGATGAAAAACGGCATGCTATAGTATGCCGTCTGAGATGGGCTACAGCCCATGGTCAAAAATGATGAAAAACAAGGATTTGAGAAAAGACGAAAATCACTCCGAGACCATGGGCTATAGTCCATTGTCTCGAGTGATTTCCGTCTTTTTTTCAAATCCTCAAAAATGATGAAAAACGGCATGCTATAGTATGCCGTCTGAGATGAGCTACAGCCCATGGTTGATGTATATTTAGCACCGAGTTACCCAAAATGTGTCTTTAGCAGTGATGGTCGTCGAGTGGAAGAAAGGAGTCAAGCAGCAGGTTGTCGTCATCATCTGATCAGGTTTATTGAACAGAATAACTCAGTTACAAGGCACCACGGGCAGAATGCCCCGTGGACAGTAGTCACATCATAGCTAATCCGTGTCGACTCTCCAAGTTTCACAGCATCTGCAGTATTTACTAACTTCCAAGATCCCGCCCCCCTGGGCACAACTCTCTACCTCCGCTTTTATGGGAGCCAATCAAATGTTTACTCTCACAGGACTTTCCGGTTGGAGTAGGAGGGACATGTTTATGTTTATGTTTATTTATTTGATATGGACATAACAATCACATTGCTCATTGCACAGTTGTACAATTAGTAGATGCATCATTTACAGTGTGTTAGCACATGTGCTAATTTTCACCACTTGTCCACAGGAGACTTTTCTAAAAACTACAGGGACACTATAGTTTAAGAAACACCCAATCAAGTACAAAAGATTATACATTCTAATAATATTTACAGCACAATTACAAAATCCATTACATAATCTCTAATACAAAAGTAAACATAATCATTCTAATAACCAGTCAGAAGCTATACATGTGAACACAGTTGATTTGATTTCAACCATAGTTTGAGTCTTCTGTAGAACACGTTACCATCAGACTCTAGTTTTAGAGCCGTAGGCAAAGAGTTCCATAAGTTTGCTCCCTTTACTGAGAAGGCAGACTGTCCGAATTAGTTGTTACACCTAGGAACAATACAGTTACCACTTGTTGAGGCTCGTGTGGTTGCTCTACCAGTGGTCGGAAGTCTATCAACCATGACATGTAGCTCATGTAACGAACTATATGTTTTATACAAAATAGGACTAATTCAATATCTATACTATATATGAAGCATGCAAAACACATGTGATGAAATAGTTCAAACTATATTGTTAACTAGTCTTAAATGATTAAGCACAAAATACATTGTAGAATTATCTCAGTTGTAAGAGGAAGAACAGAGAGCATGTGGCTCCCTGCACACACACACAGCTGTTGGTTAGCAGTTTGAGATGTTACCAAGATTAGAAACACCACCCAGACCCCCTGGGGTGCCTGGCCGCATTCTTAACAAAAGGCTTTGTTTTTACGGACTGATTGTAAATAACTCTAAGCCGTTTTTACTCTGTGTTAGTCACCACAGTATTGCATGTCTCAACTTACAGTTCTGTGTCCTGTGCACAGTCTGTGTGTCAACTGTCTATTAAAATATCAACTGATTGATATATATGTGTCCATGTCTATAAAATATCCATCATGGTCAAAAATGATGAAAAACAAGGATTTGAGAAAAGACGAAAATCACTCCGAGACCATGGGCTATAGTCCATTGTCTCGAGTGATTTCCGTCTTTTTTTCAAATCCTCAAAAATGATGAAAAACGGCATGCTATAGTATGCCGTCTGAGATGGGCTACATCCCATGGTCAAAAATGATGTAAATGAGGATTTGAGAAAAAGACGAAAATCACTCCGAGACCATGGGCTATAGTCCATTGTCTCGAGTGATTTTCGTCTTTTTTTCAAATCCTCAAAAATGATGAAAAACGGCATGCTATAGTATGCCGTCTGAGATGGGCTACATCCCATGGTCAAAAATGATGTAAATGAGGATTTGAGAAAAAGACGAAAATCACTCCGAGACCATGGGCTATAGTCCATTGTCTCGAGTGATTTTCGTCTTTTTTTCAAATCCTCAAAAATGATGAAAAACGGCATGCTATAGTATGCCGTCTGAGATGGGCTAAAGCCCATAGTCAAAAATGAAAAACGAGGATTTGAAAAAAAGACGAAAATCACTCCGAGACCATGGGCTATAGTCCATTGTCTCGAGTGATTTTCGTCTTTTTTTCAAATCCTCAAAAATGATGAAAAACGGCATGCTATAGCATGCCGTCTGAGATGGGCTACATCCCATGGTCAAAAATGATGTAAATGAGGATTTGAGAAAAAGACGAAAATCACTCCGAGACCATGGGCTATAGTCCATTGTCTCGAGTGATTTCCGTCTTTTTTTCAAATCCTCAAAAATGATGAAAAACGACATGCTATAGTATGCCGTCTGAGATGGGCTACAGCCCATGGTCAAAAATGATGAAAAACAAGGATTTGAGAAAAGACGAAAATCACTCCGAGACCATGGGCTATAGTCCATTGTCTCGAGTGATTTCCGTCTTTTTTTCAAATCCTCAAAAATGATGATAAACGGCATGCTATAGTATGCCGTCTGAGATGGGCTACATCCCATGGTCAAAAATGATGTAAATGAGGATTTGAGAAAAAGACGAAAATCACTCCGAGACCATGGGCTATAGTCCATTGTCTCGAGTGATTTTCGTCTTTTTTTCAAATCCTCAAAAATGATGAAAAACGGCATGCTATAGCATGCCGTCTGAGATGGGCTACATCCCATGGTCAAAAATGATGTAAATGAGGATTTGAGAAAAAGACGAAAATCACTCCGAGACCATGGGCTATAGTCCATTGTCTCGAGTGATTTCCGTCTTTTTTTCAAATCCTCAAAAATGATGAAAAACGACATGCTATAGTATGCCGTCTGAGATGGGCTACAGCCCATGGTCAAAAATGATGAAAAACAAGGATTTGAGAAAAGACGAAAATCACTCCGAGACCATGGGCTATAGTCCATTGTCTCGAGTGATTTCCGTCTTTTTTTCAAATCCTCAAAAATTATGAAAAACGGCATGCTATAGTATGCCGTCTGAGATGGGCTACATCCCATGGTCAAAAATGATGTAAATGAGGATTTGAGAAAAAGACGAAAATCACTCCGAGACCATGGGCTATAGTCCATTGTCTCGAGTGATTTTCGTCTTTTTTTCAAATCCTCAAAAATGATGAAAAACGGCATGCTATAGTATGCCGTCTGAGATGGGCTACAGCCCATGGTCAAAAATGATGAAAAACAAGGATTTGAGAAAAGACGAAAATCACTCCGAGACCATGGGCTATAGTCCATTGTCTCGAGTGATTTCCGTCTTTTTTTCAAATCCTCAAAAATGATGAAAAACGGCATGCTATAGTATGCCGTCTGAGATGGGCTACATCCCATGGTCAAAAATGATGTAAATGAGGATTTGAGAAAAAGACGAAAATCACTCCGAGACCATGGGCTATAGTCCATTGTCTCGAGTGATTTTCGTCTTTTTTTCAAATCCTCAAAAATGATGAAAAACGGAATGCTATAGTATGCCGTCTGAGATGGGCTACAGCCCATGGTCAAAAATGATGAAAAACAAGGATTTGAGAAAAGACGAAAATCACTCCGAGACCATGGGCTATAGTCCATTGTCTCGAGTGATTTCCGTCTTTTTTTCAAATCCTCAAAAATTATGAAAAACGGCATGCTATAGTATGCCGTCTGAGATGGGCTACAGCCCATGGTCAAAAATTAAAAACGAGGATTTGAAAAAAAGACGAAAATCACTCCGAGACCATGGGCTATAGTCAATTGTCTCGAGTGATTTTCGTCTTTTTTTTCAAATCCTCGTTTTTAATTGAAAAACAGCATGATGAAAAACGGCATGCTATAGTATGCCGTCTGAGATGGGCTACAGCCCATAGTCAAAAATGAAAAACGAGGATTTGAAAAAAAGACGAAAATCACTCCGAGACCATGGGCTATAGTCCATTGTCTCGAGTGATTTCCGTCTTTTTTTCAAATCCTCAAAAATGATGAAAAACGGCATGCTATAGTATGCCGTCTGAGATGGGCTACATCCCATGGTCAAAAATGATGTAAATGAGGATTTGAGAAAAAGACGAAAATCACTCCGAGACCATGGGCTATAGTCCATTGTCTCGAGTGATTTTCGTCTTTTTTTCAAATCCTCAAAAATGATGAAAAACGGCATGCTATAGTATGCCGTCTGAGATGGGCTACAGCCCATGGTCAAAAATGATGAAAAACAAGGATTTGAGAAAAGACGAAAATCACTCCGAGACCATGGGCTATAGTCCATTGTCTCGAGTGATTTCCGTCTTTTTTTCAAATCCTCAAAAATGATGAAAAACGGCATGCTATAGTATGCCGTCTGAGATGGGCTACAGCCCATAGTCAAAAATGAAAAACGAGGATTTGAAAAAAAGACGAAAATCACTCCGAGACCATGGGCTATAGTCCATTGTCTCGAGTGATTTTCGTCTTTTTTTCAAATACTCAAAAATGATGAAAAACGGCATGCTATAGTATGCCGTCTGAGATGGGCTACATCCCATGGTCAAAAATGATGTAAATGAGGATTTGAGAAAAAGACGAAAATCACTCCGAGACCATGGGCTATAGTCCATTGTCTCGAGTGATTTCCGTCTTTTTTTCAAATCCTCAAAAATGATGAAAAACGGCATGCTATAGTATGCCGTCTGAGATGGGCTACAGCCCATAGTCAAAAATGAAAAACGAGGATTTGAAAAAAAGACGAAAATCACTCCGAGACCATGGGCTATAGTCCATTGTCTCGAGTGATTTTCGTCTTTTTTTCAAATCCTCAAAAATGATGAAAAACGGCATGCTATAGTATGCCGTCTGAGATGGGCTACATCCCATGGTCAAAAATGATGTAAATGAGGATTTGAGAAAAAGACGAAAATCACTCCGAGACCATGGGCTATAGTCCATTGTCTCGAGTGATTTTCGTCTTTTTTTCAAATCCTCAAAAATGATGAAAAACGACATGCTATAGTATGCCGTCTGAGATGGGCTACAGCCCATAGTCAAAAATGAAAAACGAGGATTTGAAAAAAGACGAAAATCACTCCCGAGACCATGGGATATAGTCCATTGACTCGAGTGATTTTCGTCTTTTTTTCAAATCCTCAAAAATGATGAAAAACGGCATGCTATAGTATGCCGTCTGAGATGGGCTACATCCCATGGTCAAAAATGATGTAAATGAGGATTTGAGAAAAAGACGAAAATCACTCCGAGACCATGGGCTATAGTCCATTGTCTCGAGTGATTTTCGTCTTTTTTTCAAATCCTCAAAAATGATGAAAAACGGCATGCTATAGTATGCCGTCTGAGATGGGCTACAGCCCATGGTCAAAAATGATGAAAAACAAGGATTTGAGAAAATACGAAAATCACTCCGAGACCATGGGCTATAGTCCATTGTCTCGAGTGATTTTCGTCTTTTTTTCAAATCCTCAAAAATGATGAAAAACGGCATGCTATAGTATGCCGTCTGAGATGGGCTACAGCCCATAGTCAAAAATGAAAAACGAGGATTTGAAAAAAAGACGAAAATCACTCCGAGACCATGGGCTATAGTCCATTGTCTCGAGTGATTTTCGTCTTTTTTTCAAATCCTCAAAAATGATGAAAAACGGCATGCTATAGTATGCCGTCTGAGATGGGCTACAGCCCATGGTCAAAAATGATGAAAAACAAGGATTTGAGAAAAGACGAAAATCACTCCGAGACCATGGGCTATAGTCCATTGTCTCGAGTGATTTTCGTCTTTTTTTCAAATCCTCAAAAATGATGAAAAACGGCATGCTATAGTATGCCGTCTGAGATGGGCTACAGCCCATGGTCAAAAATGATGAAAAACAAGGATTTGAGAAAAGACGAAAATCACTCCGAGACCATGGGCTATAGTCCATTGTCTCGAGTGATTTCCGTCTTTTTTTCAAATCCTCAAAAATTATGAAAAACGGCATGCTATAGTATGCCGTCTGAGATGGGCTACATCCCATGGTCAAAAATGATGTAAATGAGGATTTGAGAAAAAGACGAAAATCACTCCGAGACCATGGGCTATAGTCCATTGTCTCGAGTGATTTTCGTCTTTTTTTCAAATCCTCAAAAATGATGAAAAACGGCATGCTATAGTATGCCGTCTGAGATGGGCTACAGCCCATGGTCAAAAATGATGAAAAACAAGGATTTGAGAAAAGACGAAAATCCCTCCGAGACCATGGGCTATAGTCCATTGTCTCGAGTGATTTCCGTCTTTTTTTCAAATCCTCAAAAATTATGAAAAACGGCATGCTATAGTATGCCGTCTGAGATGGGCTACATCCCATGGTCAAAAATGATGTAAATGAGGATTTGGGAAAAAGACGAAAATCACTCCGAGACCATGGGCTATAGTCCATTGTCTCGAGTGATTTTCGTCTTTTTTTCAAATCCTCAAAAATGATGAAAAACGACATGCTATAGTATGCCGTCTGAGATGGGCTACAGCCCATGGTCAAAAATGATGAAAAAAAAGGATTTGAGAAAAGACGAAAATCACTCCGAGACCATGGGCTATAGTCCATTGTCTCGAGTGATTTTCGTCTTTTTTTCAAATCCTCAAAAATGATGAAAAACGGCATGCTATAGTATGCCGTCTGAGATGGGCTACAGCCCATGGTCAAAAATGATGAAAAACAAGGATTTGAGAAAAGACGAAAATCACTCCGAGACCATGGGCTATAGTCCATTGTCTCGAGTGATTTCCGTCTTTTTTTCAAATCCTCAAAAATGATGAAAAACGGCATGCTATAGTATGCCGTCTGAGATGGGCTACAGCCCATAGTCAAAAATGATGTAAATGAGGATTTGAGAAAAAGACGAAAATCACTCCGAGACCATGGGCTATAGTCCATTGTCTCGAGTGATTTTCGTCTTTTTTTCAAATCCTCAAAAATGATGAAAAACGGCATGCTATAGTATGCCGTCTGAGATGGGCTACAGCCCATGGTTGATGTATATTTAGCACCGAGTTACCCAAAATGTGTCTTTAGCAGTGATGGTCGTCGAGTGGAAGAAAGGAGTCAAGCAGCAGGTTGTCGTCATCATCTGATCAGGTTTATTGAACAGAATAACTCAGTTACAAGGCACCACGGGCAGAATGCCCCGTGGACAGTAGTCACATCATAGCTAATCCGTGTCGACTCTCCAAGTTTCACAGCATCTGCAGTATTTACTAACTTCCAAGATCCCGCCCCCCTGGGCACAACTCTCTACCTCCGCTTTTATGGGAGCCAATCAAATGTTTACTCTCACAGGACTTTCCGGTTGGAGTAGGAGGGACATGACATGTAGCTCATGTAACGAACTATATGTTTTATACCAAATAGGACTAATTCAATATCTATACTATATATGAAGCATGCAAAACACATGTGATGAAATAGTTCAAACTATATTGTTAACTAGTCTTAAATGATTAAGCACAAAATACATTGTAGAATTATCTCAGTTGTAAGAGGAAGAACAGAGAGCATGTGGCTCCCTGCACACACACACAGCTGTTGGTTAGCAGTTTGAGATGTTATCAAGATTAGAAACAGCACCCAGACCCCCTGGGGTGCTTGGCCGCATTCTTAACAAAAGGCTTTGTTTTTACGGACTGATTGTAAATAACTCTAAGCTGTTTTTACTCTGTGTTAGTCACCACAGTATTGCATGTCTCAACTTACAGTTCTGTGTCCTGTGCACAGTCTGTGTGTCAACTGTCTATTAAAATATCAACTGATTGATATATATGTGTCCATGTCTATAAAATATCCATCATGGTCAAAAATGATGAAAAACAAGGATTTGAGAAAAGACGAAAATCACTCCGAGACCATGGGCTATAGTCCATTGTCTCGAGTGATTTTCGTCTTTTTTTCAAATCCTCAAAAATGATGAAAAACGGCATGCTATAGTATGCCGTCTGAGATGGGCTACATCCCATGGTCCAAAATGATGTAAATGAGGATTTGAGAAAAAGACGAAAATCACTCCGAGACCATGGGCTATAGTCCATTGTCTCGAGTGATTTTCGTCTTTTTTTCAAATCCTCAAAAATGATGAAAAACGGCATGCTATAGTATGCCGTCTGAGATGGGCTACAGCCCATGGTCAAAAATGATGAAAAACAAGGATTTGAGAAAAGACGAAAATCACTCCGAGACCATGGGCTATAGTCCATTGTCTCAAGTGATTTCCGTCTTTTTTTCAAATCCTCAAAAATGATGAAAAACGGCATGCTATAGTATGCCGTCTGAGATGGGCTACATCCCATGGTCCAAAATGATGTAAATGAGGATTTGAGAAAAAGACGAAAATCACTCCGAGACCATGGGCTATAGTCCATTGTCTCGAGTGATTTTCGTCTTTTTTTCAAATCCTCAAAAATGATGAAAAACGACATGCTATAGTATGCCGTCTGAGATGGGCTACAGCCCATGGTCAAAAATGATGAAAAACAAGGATTTGAGAAAAGACGAAAATCACTCCGAGACCATGGGCTATAGTCCATTGTCTCGAGTGATTTCCGTCTTTTTTTCAAATCCTCAAAAATTATGAAAAACGGCATGCTATAGTATGCCGTCTGAGATGGGCTACATCCCATGGTCAAAAATGATGTAAATGAGGATTTGAGAAAAAGACGAAAATCACTCCGAGACCATGGGCTATAGTCCATTGTCTCGAGTGATTTTCGTCTTTTTTTCAAATCCTCAAAAATGATGAAAAACGGCATGCTATAGTATGCCGTCTGAGATGGGCTACAGCCCATGGTCAAAAATGATGAAAAACAAGGATTTGAGAAAAGACGAAAATCACTCCGAGACCATGGGCTATAGTCCATTGTCTCAAGTGATTTCCGTCTTTTTTTCAAATCCTCAAAAATGATGAAAAACGGCATGCTATAGTATGCCGTCTGAGATGGGCTACATCCCATGGTCCAAAATGATGTAAATGAGGATTTGAGAAAAAGACGAAAATCACTCCGAGACCATGGGCTATAGTCCATTGTCTCGAGTGATTTTCGTCTTTTTTTCAAATCCTCAAAAATGATGAAAAACGACATGCTATAGTATGCCGTCTGAGATGGGCTACAGCCCATGGTCAAAAATGATGAAAAACAAGGATTTGAGAAAAGACGAAAATCACTCCGAGACCATGGGCTATAGTCCATTGTCTCGAGTGATTTCCGTCTTTTTTTCAAATCCTCAAAAATTATGAAAAACGGCATGCTATAGTATGCCGTCTGAGATGGGCTACATCCCATGGTCAAAAATGATGTAAATGAGGATTTGAGAAAAAGACGAAAATCACTCCGAGACCATGGGCTATAGTCCATTGTCTCGAGTGATTTTCGTCTTTTTTTCAAATCCTCAAAAATGATGAAAAACGGCATGCTATAGTATGCCGTCTGAGATGGGCTACAGCCCATGGTCAAAAATGATGAAAAACAAGGATTTGAGAAAAGACGAAAATCACTCCGAGACCATGGGCTATAGTCCATTGTCTCGAGTGATTTCCGTCTTTTTTTCAAATCCTCAAAAATGATGAAAAACGGCATGCTATAGTATGCCGTCTGAGATGAGCTACAGCCCATGGTTGATGTATATTTAGCACCGAGTTACCCAAAATGTGTCTTTAGCAGTGATGGTCGTCGAGTGGAAGAAAGGAGTCAAGCAGCAGGTTGTCGTCATCATCTGATCAGGTTTATTGAACAGAATAACTCAGTTACAAGGCACCACGGGCAGAATGCCCCGTGGACAGTAGTCACATCATAGCTAATCCGTGTCGACTCTCCAAGTTTCACAGCATCTGCAGTATTTACTAACTTCCAAGATCCCGCCCCCCTGGGCACAACTCTCTACCTCCGCTTTTATGGGAGCCAATCAAATGTTTACTCTCACAGGACTTTCCGGTTGGAGTAGGAGGGACATGTTTATGTTTATGTTTATTTATTTGATATGGACATAACAATCACATTGCTCATTGCACAGTTGTACAATTAGTAGATGCATCATTTACAGTGTGTTAGCACATGTGCTAATTTTCACCACTTGTCCACAGGAGACTTTTCTAAAAACTACAGGGACACTATAGTTTAAGAAACACCCAATCAAGTACAAAAGATTATACATTCTAATAATATTTACAGCACAATTACAAAATCCATTACATAATCTCTAATACAAAAGTAAACATAATCATTCTAATAACCAGTCAGAAGCTATACATGTGAACACAGTTGATTTGATTTCAACCATAGTTTGAGTCCTCTGTAGAACACGTTACCATCAGACTCTAGTTTTAGAGCCGTAGGCAAAGAGTTCCATAAGTTTGCTCCCTTTACTGAGAAGGCAGACTGTCCGAATTAGTTGTTACACCTAGGAACAATACAGTTACCACTTGTTGAGGCTCGTGTGGTTGCTCTACCAGTGGTCGGAAGTCTATCAACCATGACATGTAGCTCATGTAACGAACTATATGTTTTATACCAAATAGGACTAATTCAATATCTATACTATATATGAAGCATGCAAAACACATGTGATGAAATAGTTCAAACTATATTGTTAACTAGTCTTAAATGATTAAGCACAAAATACATTGTAGAATTATCTCAGTTGTAAGAGGAAGAACAGAGAGCATGTGGCTCCCTGCACACACACACAGCTGTTGGTTAGCAGTTTGAGATGTTACCAAGATTAGAAACACCACCCAGACCCCCTGGGGTGCCTGGCCGCATTCTTAACAAAAGGCTTTGTTTTTACGGACTGATTGTAAATAACTCTAAGCCGTTTTTACTCTGTGTTAGTCACCACAGTATTGCATGTCTCAACTTACAGTTCTGTGTCCTGTGCACAGTCTGTGTGTCAACTGTCTATTAAAATATCAACTGATTGATATATATGTGTCCATGTCTATAAAATATCCATCATGGTCAAAAATGATGAAAAACAAGGATTTGAGAAAAGACGAAAATCACTCCGAGACCATGGGCTATAGTCCATTGTCTCGAGTGATTTCCGTCTTTTTTTCAAATCCTCAAAAATGATGAAAAACGGGATGCTATAGTATGCCGTCTGAGATGGGCTACAGCCCATAGTCAAAAATGATGTAAATGAGGATTTGAGAAAAAGACGAAAATCACTCCGAGACCATGGGCTATAGTCCATTGTCCCGAGTGATTTTCGTCTTTTTTTCAAATCCTTAAAAATGATGAAAAACGGCATGCTATAGTATGCCGTCTGAGATGGGCTACAGCCCATGGTCAAAAATGATGAAAAACAAGGATTTGAGAAAAGACGAAAATCACTCCGAGACCATGGGCTATAGTCCATTGTCTCGAGTGATTTCCGTCTTTTTTTCAAATCCTCTAAAATGATGAAAAACGGCATGCTATAGTATGCCGTCTGAGATGGGCTAAAGCCCATAGTCAAAAATGAAAAACGAGGATTTGAAAAAAAGACGAAAATCACTCCGAGACCATGGGCTATAGTCCATTGTCTCGAGTGATTTTCGTCTTTTTTTCAAATCCTCAAAAATGTTGAAAAACGGCATGCTATAGCATGCCGTCTGAGATGGGCTACATCCCATGGTCAAAAATGATGTAAATGAGGATTTGAGAAAAAGACGAAAATCACTCCGAGACCATGGGCTATAGTCCATTGTCTCGAGTGATTTCCGTCTCTTTTTCAAATCCTCAAAAATGATGAAAAACGACATGCTATAGTATGCCGTCTGAGATGGGCTACAGCCCATGGTCAAAAATGATGAAAAACAAGGATTTGAGAAAAGACGAAAATCACTCCGAGACCATGGGCTATAGTCCATTGTCTCGAGTGATTTCCGTCTTTTTTTCAAATCCTCAAAAATGATGAAAAACGGCATGCTATAGTATGCCGTCTGAGATGGGCTACTTCCCATGGTCAAAAATGATGTAAATGAGGATTTGAGAAAAAGACGAAAATCACTCCGAGACCATGGGCTATAGTCCATTGTCTCGAGTGATTTTCGTCTTTTTTTCAAATCCTCAAAAATGATGAAAAACGGCATGCTATAGTATGCCGTCTGAGATGGGCTAAAGCCCATAGTCAAAAATGAAAAACGAGGATTTGAAAAAAAGACGAAAATCACTCCGAGACCATGGGCTATAGTCCATTGTCTCGAGTGATTTTCGTCTTTTTTTCAAATCCTCAAAAATGATGAAAAACGGCATGCTATAGCATGCCGTCTGAGATGGGCTACATCCCATGGTCAAAAATGATGTAAATGAGGATTTGAGAAAAAGACGAAAATCACTCCGAGACCATGGGCTATAGTCCATTGTCTCGAGTGATTTCCGTCTTTTTTTCAAATCCTCAAAAATGATGAAAAACGACATGCTATAGTATGCCGTCTGAGATGGGCTACAGCCCATGGTCAAAAATGATGAAAAACAAGGATTTGAGAAAAGACGAAAATCACTCCGAGACCATGGGCTATAGTCCATTGTCTCGAGTGATTTCCGTCTTTTTTTCAAATCCTCAAAAATTATGAAAAACGGCATGCTATAGTATGCCGTCTGAGATGGGCTACATCCCATGGTCAAAAATGATGTAAATGAGGATTTGAGAAAAAGACGAAAATCACTCCGAGACCATGGGCTATAGTCCATTGTCTCGAGTGATTTTCGTCTTTTTTTCAAATCCTCAAAAATTATGAAAAACGGCATGCTATAGTATGCCGTCTGAGATGGGCTACAGCCCATAGTCAAAAATGAAAAACGAGGATTTGAAAAAAGACGAAAATCACTCCGAGACCATGGGCTATAGTCCATTGTCTCGAGTGATTTTCGTCTTTTTTTCAAATCCTCAAAAATGATGAAAAACGGCATGCTATAGTATGCCGTCTGAGATGGGCTACATCCCATGGTCCAAAATGATGTAAATGAGGATTTGAGAAAAAGACGAAAATCACTCCGAGACCATGGGCTATAGTCCATTGTCTCGAGTGATTTCCGTCTTTTTTTCAAATCCTCAAAAATTATGAAAAACGGCATGCTATAGTATGCCGTCTGAGATGGGCTACATCCCATGGTCAAAAATGATGTAAATGAGGATTTGAGAAAAAGACGAAAATCACTCCGAGACCATGGGCTATAGTCCATTGTCTCGAGTGATTTTCGTCTTTTTTTCAAATCCTCAAAAATTATGAAAAACGGCATGCTATAGTATGCCGTCTGAGATGGGCTACATCCCATGGTCAAAAATGATGTAAATGAGGATTTGAGAAAAAGACGAAAATCACTCCGAGACCATGGGCTATAGTCCATTGTCTCGAGTGATTTTCGTCTTTTTTTCAAATCCTCAAAAATGATGAAAAACGGCATGCTATAGTATGCCGTCTGAGATGGGCTACATCCCATGGTCAAAAATGATGTAAATGAGGATTTGAGAAAAAGACGAAAATCACTCCGAGACCATGGGCTATAGTCCATTGTCTCGAGTGATTTTCGTCTTTTTTTCAAATCCTCAAAAATTATGAAAAACGGCATGCTATAGTATGCCGTCTGAGATGGGCTACATCCCATGGTCAAAAATGATGTAAATGAGGATTTGAGAAAAAGACGAAAATCACTCCGAGACCATGGGCTATAGTCCATTGTCTCGAGTGATTTTCGTCTTTTTTTCAAATCCTCAAAAATGATGAAAAACGGCATGCTATAGTATGCCGTCTGAGATGGGCTACATCCCATGGTCCAAAATGATGTAAATGAGGATTTGAGAAAAAGACGAAAATCACTCCGAGACCATGGGCTACAGTCCATTGTCTCGAGTGATTTTCGTCTTTTTTTCAAATCCTCAAAAATGATGAAAAACGGCATGCTATAGTATGCCGTCTGAGATGGGCTACAGCCCATGGTCAAAAATGATGAAAAACAAGGATTTGAGAAAAGACGAAAATCACTCCGAGACCATGGGCTATAGTCCATTGTCTCGAGTGATTTTCGTCTTTTTTTCAAATCCTCAAAAATGATGAAAAACGGCATGCTATAGTATGCCGTCTGAGATGGGCTACAGCCCATGTTTAAAAATGATGAAAAACAAGGATTTGAGAAAAGACGAAAATCACTCCGAGACCATGGGCTATAGTCCATTGTCTCGAGTGATTTTCGTCTTTTTTTCAAATCCTCAAAAATGATGAAAAACGGCATGCTATAGTATGCCGTCTGAGATGGGCTACATCCCATGGTCCAAAATGATGTAAATGAGGATTTGAGAAAAAGACGAAAATCACTCCGAGACCATGGGCTATAGTCCATTGTCTCGAGTGATTTTCGTCTTTTTTTCAAATCCTCAAAAATGATGAAAAACGACATGCTATATTATGCCGTCTGAGATGGGCTACAGCCCATGGTCAAAAATGATGAAAAACAAGGATTTGAGAAAAGACGAAAATCACTCCGAGACCATGGGCTATAGTCCATTGTCTCGAGTGATTTCCGTCTTTTTTTCAAATCCTCAAAAATTATGAAAAACGGCATGCTATAGTATGCCGTCTGAGATGGGCTACATCCCATGGTCAAAAATGATGTAAATGAGGATTTGAGAAAAAGACGAAAATCACTCCGAGACCATGGGCTATAGTCCATTGTCTCGAGTGATTTTGGTCTTTTTTTCAAATCCTCAAAAATGATGAAAAACGGCATGCTATAGTATGCCGTCTGAGATGGGCTACAGCCCATGGTCAAAAATGATGAAAAACAAGGATTTGAGAAAAGACGAAAATCACTCCGAGACCATGGGCTATAGTCCATTGTCTCGAGTGATTTCCGTCTTTTTTTCAAATCCTCAAAAATGATGAAAAACGGCATGCTATAGTATGCCGTCTGAGATGGGCTAAAGCCCATAGTCAAAAATGAAAAACGAGGATTTGAAAAAAAGACGAAAATCACTCCGAGACCATGGGCTATAGTCCATTGTCTCGAGTGATTTTCGTCTTTTTTTCAAATCCTCAAAAATGATGAAAAACGGCATGCTATAGCATGCCGTCTGAGATGGGCTACATCCCATGGTCAAAAATGATGTAAATGAGGATTTGAGAAAAATACGAAAATCACTCCGAGACCATGGGCTATAGTCCATTGTCTCGAGTGATTTTCGTCTTTTTTTCAAATCCTCAAAAATGATGAAAAACGGCATGCTATAGTATGCCGTCTGAGATGGGCTACAGCCCATGGTCAAAAATGATGAAAAACAAGGATTTGAGAAAAGACGAAAATCACTATGAGACCATGGGCTATAGTCCATTGTCTCGAGTGATTTCCGTCTTTTTTTCAAATCCTCAAAAATGATGAAAAACGACATGCTATAGTATGCCGTCTGAGATGGGCTACAGCCCATGGTCAAAAATGATGAAAAACAAGGATTTGAGAAAAGACGAAAATCACTCCGAGACCATGGGCTATAGTCCATTGTCTCGAGTGATTTCCGTCTTTTTTTCAAATCCTCAAAAATTATGAAAAACGGCATGCTATAGTATGCCGTCTGAGATGGGCTACATCCCATGGTCAAAAATGATGTAAATGAGGATTTGAGAAAAAGACGAAAATCACTCCGAGACCATGGGCTATAGTCCATTGTCTCGAGTGATTTTCGTCTTTTTTTCAAATCCTCAAAAATTATGAAAAACGGCATGCTATAGTATGCCGTCTGAGATGGGCTACAGCCCATAGTCAAAAATGAAAAACGAGGATTTGAAAAAAGACGAAAATCACTCCGAGACCATGGGCTATAGTCCATTGTCTCGAGTGATTTTCGTCTTTTTTTCAAATCCTCAAAAATGATGAAAAACGGCATGCTATAGTATGCCGTCTGAGATGGGCTACATCCCATGGTCCAAAATGATGTAAATGAGGATTTGAGAAAAAGACGAAAATCACTCCGAGACCATGGGCTATAGTCCATTGTCTCGAGTGATTTCCGTCTTTTTTTCAAATCCTCAAAAATTATGAAAAACGGCATGCTATAGTATGCCGTCTGAGATGGGCTACATCCCATGGTCAAAAATGATGTAAATGAGGATTTGAGAAAAAGACGAAAATCACTCCGAGACCATGGGCTATAGTCCATTGTCTCGAGTGATTTTCGTCTTTTTTTCAAATCCTCAAAAAATATGAAAAACGGCATGCTATAGTATGCCGTCTGAGATGGGCTACATCCCATGGTCAAAAATGATGTAAATGAGGATTTGAGAAAAAGACGAAAATCACTCCGAGACCATGGGCTATAGTCCATTGTCTCGAGTGATTTTCGTCTTTTTTTCAAATCCTCAAAAATGATGAAAAACGGCATGCTATAGTATGCCGTCTGAGATGGGCTACATCCCATGGTCAAAAATGATGTAAATGAGGATTTGAGAAAAAGACGAAAATCACTCCGAGACCATGGGCTATAGTCCATTGTCTCGAGTGATTTTCGTCTTTTTTTCAAATCCTCAAAAATTATGAAAAACGGCATGCTATAGTATGCCGTCTGAGATGGGCTACATCCCATGGTCAAAAATGATGTAAATGAGGATTTGAGAAAAAGACGAAAATCACTCCGAGACCATGGGCTATAGTCCATTGTCTCGAGTGATTTTCGTCTTTTTTTCAAATCCTCAAAAATGATGAAAAACGGCATGCTATAGTATGCCGTCTGAGATGGGCTAAAGCCCATAGTCAAAAATGAAAAACGAGGATTTGAAAAAAAGACGAAAATCACTCCGAGACCATGGGCTATAGTCCATTGTCTCGAGTGATTTCCGTCTTTTTTTCAAATCCTCAAAAATTATGAAAAACGGCATGCTATAGTATGCCGTCTGAGATGGGCTACATCCCATGGTCCAAAATGATGTAAATGAGGATTTGAGAAAAAGACGAAAATCACTCCGAGACCATGGGCTATAGTCCATTGTCTCGAGTGATTTTCGTCTTTTTTTCAAATCCTCAAAAATTATGAAAAACGGCATGCTATAGTATGCCGTCTGAGATGGGCTACATCCCATGGTCAAAAATGATGTAAATGAGGATTTGAGAAAAAGACGAAAATCACTCCGAGACCATGGGCTATAGTCCATTGTCTCGAGTGATTTCCGTCTTTTTTTCAAATCCTCAAAAATTATGAAAAACGGCATGCTATAGTATGCCGTCTGAGATGGGCTACATCCCATGGTCAAAAATTATGTAAATGAGGATTTGAGAAAAAGACGAAAATCACTCCGAGACCATGGGCTATAGTCCATTGTCTCGAGTGATTTCCGTCTTTTTTTCAAATCCTCAAAAATTATGAAAAACGGCATGCTATAGTATGCCGTCTGAGATGGGCTACATCCCATGGTCAAAAATGATGTAAATGAGGATTTGAGAAAAAGACGAAAATCACTCCGAGACCATGGGCTATAGTCCATTGTCTCGAGTGATTTTCGTCTTTTTTTCAAATCCTCAAAAATTATGAAAAACGGCATGCTATAGTATGCCGTCTGAGATGGGCTACAGCCCATAGTCAAAAATGAAAAACGAGGATTTGAAAAAAGACGAAAATCACTCCGAGACCATGGGCTATAGTCCATTGTCTCGAGTGATTTTCGTCTTTTTTTCAAATCCTCAAAAATGATGAAAAACGGCATGCTATAGTATGCCGTCTGAGATGGGCTACATCCCATGGTCCAAAATGATGTAAATGAGGATTTGAGAAAAAGACGAAAATCACTCCGAGACCATGGGCTATAGTCCATTGTCTCGAGTGATTTCCGTCTTTTTTTCAAATCCTCAAAAATTATGAAAAACGGCATGCTATAGTATGCCGTCTGAGATGGGCTACATCCCATGGTCAAAAATGATGTAAATGAGGATTTGAGAAAAAGACGAAAATCACTCCGAGACCATGGGCTATAGTCCATTGTCTCGAGTGATTTTCGTCTTTTTTTCAAATCCTCAAAAATTATGAAAAACGGCATGCTATAGTATGCCGTCTGAGATGGGCTACATCCCATGGTCAAAAATGATGTAAATGAGGATTTGAGAAAAAGACGAAAATCACTCCGAGACCATGGGCTATAGTCCATTGTCTCGAGTGATTTTCGTCTTTTTTTCAAATCCTCAAAAATGATGAAAAACGGCATGCTATAGTATGCCGTCTGAGATGGGCTACATCCCATGGTCAAAAATGATGTAAATGAGGATTTGAGAAAAAGACGAAAATCACTCCGAGACCATGGGCTATAGTCCATTGTCTCGAGAGATTTTCGTCTTTTTTTCAAATCCTCAAAAATTATGAAAAACGGCATGCTATAGTATGCCGTCTGAGATGGGCTACATCCCATGGTCAAAAATGATGTAAATGAGGATTTGAGAAAAAGACGAAAATCACTCCGAGACCATGGGCTATAGTCCATTGTCTCGAGTGATTTTCGTCTTTTTTTCAAATCCTCAAAAATGATGAAAAACGGCATGCTATAGTATGCCGTCTGAGATGGGCTACATCCCATGGTCCAAAATGATGTAAATGAGGATTTGAGAAAAAGACGAAAATCACTCCGAGACCATGGGCTACAGTCCATTGTCTCGAGTGATTTTCGTCTTTTTTTCAAATCCTCAAAAATGATGAAAAACGGCATGCTATAGTATGCCGTCTGAGATGGGCTACAGCCCATGGTCAAAAATGATGAAAAACAAGGATTTGAGAAAAGACGAAAATCACTCCGAGACCATGGGCTATAGTCCATTGTCTCGAGTGATTTTCGTCTTTTTTTCAAATCCTCAAAAATGATGAAAAACGGCATGCTATAGTATGCCGTCTGAGATGGGCTACAGCCCATGTTTAAAAATGATGAAAAACAAGGATTTGAGAAAAGACGAAAATCACTCCGAGACCATGGGCTATAGTCCATTGTCTCGAGTGATTTTCGTCTTTTTTTCAAATCCTCAAAAATGATGAAAAACGGCATGCTATAGTATGCCGTCTGAGATGGGCTACATCCCATGGTCCAAAATGATGTAAATGAGGATTTGAGAAAAAGACGAAAATCACTCCGAGACCATGGGCTATAGTCCATTGTCTCGAGTGATTTTCGTCTTTTTTTCAAATCCTCAAAAATGATGAAAAACGACATGCTATATTATGCCGTCTGAGATGGGCTACAGCCCATGGTCAAAAATGATGAAAAACAAGGATTTGAGAAAAGACGAAAATCACTCCGAGACCATGGGCTATAGTCCATTGTCTCGAGTGATTTCCGTCTTTTTTTCAAATCCTCAAAAATTATGAAAAACGGCATGCTATAGTATGCCGTCTGAGATGGGCTACATCCCATGGTCAAAAATGATGTAAATGAGGATTTGAGAAAAAGACGAAAATCACTCCGAGACCATGGGCTATAGTCCATTGTCTCGAGTGATTTTGGTCTTTTTTTCAAATCCTCAAAAATGATGAAAAACGGCATGCTATAGTATGCCGTCTGAGATGGGCTACAGCCCATGGTCAAAAATGATGAAAAACAAGGATTTGAGAAAAGACGAAAATCACTCCGAGACCATGGGCTATAGTCCATTGTCTCGAGTGATTTCCGTCTTTTTTTCAAATCCTCAAAAATGATGAAAAACGGCATGCTATAGTATGCCGTCTGAGATGGGCTAAAGCCCATAGTCAAAAATGAAAAACGAGGATTTGAAAAAAAGACGAAAATCACTCCGAGACCATGGGCTATAGTCCATTGTCTCGAGTGATTTTCGTCTTTTTTTCAAATCCTCAAAAATGATGAAAAACGGCATGCTATAGCATGCCGTCTGAGATGGGCTACATCCCATGGTCAAAAATGATGTAAATGAGGATTTGAGAAAAATACGAAAATCACTCCGAGACCATGGGCTATAGTCCATTGTCTCGAGTGATTTTCGTCTTTTTTTCAAATCCTCAAAAATGATGAAAAACGGCATGCTATAGTATGCCGTCTGAGATGGGCTACAGCCCATGGTCAAAAATTATGAAAAACAAGGATTTGAGAAAAGACGAAAATCACTATGAGACCATGGGCTATAGTCCATTGTCTCGAGTGATTTCCGTCTTTTTTTCAAATCCTCAAAAATTATGAAAAACGGCATGCTATAGTATGCCGTCTGAGATGGGCTACATCCCATGGTCAAAAATGATGTAAATGAGGATTTGAGAAAAAGACGAAAATCACTCCGAGACCATGGGCTATAGTCCATTGTCTCGAGTGATTTTCGTCTTTTTTTCAAATCCTCAAAAATGATGAAAAACGGCATGCTATAGTATGCCGTCTGAGATGGGCTACAGCCCATGGTCAAAAATGATGAAAAACAAGGATTTGAGAAAAGACGAAAATCACTCCGAGACCATGGGCTATAGTCCATTGTCTCGAGTGATTTCCGTCTTTTTTTCAAATCCTCAAAAATGATGAAAAACGGCATGCTATAGTATGCCGTCTGAGATGGGCTACAGCCCATAGTCAAAAATTATGTAAATGAGGATTTGAGAAAAAGACGAAAATCACTCCGAAACCATGGGCTATAGTCCATTGTCTCGAGTGATTTTTGTCTTTTTTTCAAATCCTCAAAAATGATGAAAAATGGCATGCTATAGTATGCCGTCTGAGATGGGCTACAGCCCATGGTCAAAAATGATGAAAAACAAGGATTTGAGAAAAGACGAAAATAGCTCCGAGACCATGGGCTATAGTCCATTGTCTCGAGTGATTTCCGTCTTTTTTTCAAATCCTCAAAAATGATGAAAAACGGCATGCTATAGTATGCCGTCTGA
Organism: Electrona antarctica; assembly: GCF_951216825.1. Taxonomy (NCBI): domain Eukaryota; kingdom Metazoa; phylum Chordata; class Actinopteri; order Myctophiformes; family Myctophidae; genus Electrona; species Electrona antarctica. The sequence continues at coordinate 23,483,896 of NC_136800.1, read as the reverse complement.
GATGGGCTACAGCCCATGGTCAAAAATGAAAAACGAGGATTTGAAAAAAAGACGAAAATCACTCCGAGACCATGGGCTATAGTCCCCCACTCAAGTCTTTACTTTCAAGACCAATTTCAGGAGAACTAAAAAAACAAAAGCAGTGTGAATTGTCTGGACCCAGTGGGTCAGTGTGTTAGGACGCTGCCACATGATCGGGAAATGGTGAGTTCAAACCCCACTCAAGTCTTTACTTTCAAGACCGATTTCAGAAGAAGAAAACCAACAAAAAAGCAGGTTGAATTGTCTGGACCCAGTGGCTCAGTGTGTTAGGACGCTGCCACATGATCGGGAGATGGTGAGTTCAAACCCTACTCAAGTCTTTACTTTCAAGACCGATTTCAGAAGAAGAAAACCAACAAAAAGGCAGTGTGAATTGTCTGGAACCAGTGGCTCAGTGTGTTAGGACGCTGCCACATGATTGGGAGATGGTGAGTTCAAACCCCACCCAAGTCTTTACTTTCAAGACCGATTTCAGAAGAAGAAAACAAACAAAAAAGCAGTGTGAATTGTCTGGACCCAGTGGCTCAGTGTGTTAGGACACTGCCACATGATCGGGAGATGGTGAGTTCCAACCCCACTCAAGTTCAAACCAAAAAATAAAGGTCCAGGGTGCAATCCCACCCCAGTCTTGATGATGATAACGGCATGCTATAGTATGCCGTCTGATATGGGCTACAGCCCATGGTCAAAAATGATGAAAAACAAGTATTTGAGAAAAAGACGAAAATCACTCCGAGACCATGGGCTATAGTATAGTCCATTGTCTCGAGTGATTTTCGTCTTTTTTTCAAATCCTCAAAAATGATGAAAAACAGCATGCTATAGTATGCCGTCTGAGATGGGCTACAGCCCATGGTCAAAATCTCAAAAATGAAAAACGAGGATTTGAAAAAAAGACGAAAATCACTCCGAGACCATGGGCTATAGTCCCCCACTCGTCTTTACTTTCAAGACTAATTTCAGGAGAACTAAAAAAACAAAAGCAGTGTGAATTGTGTGGACCCAGTGGGTCAGTGTGTTAGGACGCTGCCACATGATCGGGAAATGGTGAGTTCAAACCCCACTCGTCTTTACTTTCAAGACCGATTTCAGAAGAAGAAAACCAACAAAAAAGCAGTGTGAATTGTCTGGACCCAGTGGCTCAGTGTGTTAGGACGCTGCCACATGATCGGGAGATGGTGAGTTCAACCCCATTCAAGTCTTTACTTTCAAGACCGATTTCAGAAGAAGAAAACCAACAAAAAAGCAGTGTGAATTGTCTGGAATCAGTGGCTCAGTGTGTTAGGATGCTGCCACAGTTCAAACCCACTCAATTTCAAACCAAAAAATAAAGGTCCAGGGTGCAATCCCACCCCATTCTTTACTGTGACACTTTGCTTTCCACACTGACATCAAGTAGCACAGAAAAGCTGTGTTGTAGTTAGCTCAGTGTGATGAGAGGCTGTCCTTGGGAGCCACAGGTCCAGAGTTCAAATCCCACATTAGTCATAAATGTGACACTTTGCTTTGCACACTGATTTCCAGAAGGACAACTTTAAAGCAGCCCAGAAACTCACCATGATTGTGTGCCGGTAAGTGGCCCATCCGTAGTATACCTAGTAGAAGTGTGCCGGTTCAAACCTAACATTGGACGGTGCTGGTTCAAATCACCAAAACCTAGAGTAGTAGGGGTGTGCCGTTAAGTGGCCTGGTGGATAAATCAGATAATATCCGTAGAATACTTAATAGGACGTTGCTGGTTCAAATCACCAGCACCTAGAGTAGGTGTGGCCAGGCGGATAAATCAGATGATACCTAGTAGAAGTGTGCCGGTTCAAACCCGACAAACTCCTAGTAGGGCGGTGATGGTTCAAATCACCGACACATAGAGTAGGAGTGGCCCAGAGGATAAATCAGTAGGACGGTGCTGGTTCAAATCACCAACACCTAGAGTAGGTGTGGCCCAGCGGAAAAATCAGATGATATCCGTAGAATACCTAATAGGGTGGTGCTGGTTCAAATCACCAACACCTAGAGTTGGTCAGGCCCAGTGGATAAATCAGATGATATCCGTAGAATACCTAGTAGGGCGGTGCTGGTTCAAATCACCAACACCTAGAGTAGGTAGGGGGTCAGGTAAGAGTGGTTAGGGGCAGAGCAGGTTAGATAGGGGGAGAATAGTTGGAGTCAGGCAGGTATGAGGAGAGTATGTGGGCAGGTAGGAGGAGATTAGGGATCAGGTAGGAGGAGAGTATGTGGGCGGTCAGGTAGGAGGAGAGTAGGGGGGTCAGTCAGGGGCAGAGTAGGTGTGGGGGTGTCAGTTAGGAGGAGAGTAGGGGGAGTCAGGTATGAGAAGAGTAGGGGGGAGTCAGGCAGGTATGAGGAGAGTAGGGATCAGGTAGGAGGGGGGCCAGGTAGGAGGAGAGTAGGTCAGAGGTCAGGTAGGAGGAGAGTAGGGGTCAGGTAGGAGTAGAGTAGGGGGAGTCAGGTAGGAGGGGTCAGGTAAGAGGAGAGTAGGGGTGGTGAGGTAGGAGGATAGTAGGGGAAAGGAGGAGGACAGTAGGGGGGGTCAGGTAGGAGGAGAGTAGGGGGGGTCAGGCAGGGTGAGAGTAGGTTGAGGGGGTCAGGCAGGGGAAGAGTAGGGCAGAGGGCGATCAGGCAGGGGGAGAGTAGGTCAGGGGGGGGTCTTCCTAATTTTTTTTAAAATAATATATACTATAGTACTAGTAGTAGTAGTATTAGAAGTAGGTAGTAGTAGTAGTACTAGTAATAATAAAATCATTTTTCAAAAAGAAAAAAAAAAATCAGGAAGACCCCCTCTGCCTCTTGAAAGTAAAGACTTGAGTGGGGCACTGTAGCCTATGGTCTCGGAGTGATTTTCGTCTTTTCTCAAATCCTTGTTTTTCATCATTTTTGACCATGGGCTGTAGCCCATCTCAGACGGCATACTATAGCATGCCATTTTTCATCATTTTTGAGGATTTGAAAAAAAGACGAAAATCACTCGAGACAATGGACTATAGCCCATGGTCTCGGAGGGATTTTCGTCTTTTCTCAAATCCTTGTTTTTCATCATTTTTGACCATGGGCTGTAGCCCATCTCAGACGGCATACTATAGCATGCCGTTTTTCATCATTTTTGAGGATTTGAAAAAAAGACGAAAATCACTCGAGACAATGGACTATAGCCCATGGTCTCGGAGTGATTTTCGTCTTTTCTCAAATCCTCATTTACATCATTTTTGACCATGGGATGTAGCCCATCTCAGACGGCATACTATAGCATGCCGTTTTTCATCATTTTTGAGGATTTGAAAAAAAGACGGAAATCACTCGAGACAATGGACTATAGCCCATGGTCTCGGAGTGATTTTCGTCTTTTCTCAAATCCTTGTTTTTTATCATTTTTGACCATGGGCTGTAGCCCATCTCAGACGGCATACTATAGCATGCCGTTTTTCATCATTTTTGAGGATTTGAAAAAAAGACGGAAATCACTTGAGACAATGGACTATAGCCCATGGTCTCGGAGGGATTTTCGTCTTTTCTCAAATCCTTGTTTTTCATCATTTTTGACCATGGGCTGTAGCCCATCTCAGACGGCATACTATAGCATGCCATTTTTCATCATTTTTGAGGATTTGAAAAAAAGACGAAAATCACACGAGACAATGGACTATAGCCCATGGTCTCGGAGTGATTTTTGTCTTTTTCTCAAATCCTCATTTACATCATTTTTGACCATGGGATGTAGCCCATCTCAGACGGCATACTATAGCATGCCGTTTTTCATCATTTTTGAGGATTTGAAAAAAAGACGAAAATCACTCGAGAATGGACTATAGCCCATGGTCTCGGAGTGATTTTCGTCTTTTCTCAAATCCTTGTTTTTTATCATTTTTGACCATGGGCTGTAGCCCATCTCAGACGGCATACTATAGCATGCCGTTTTTCATCATTTTTGAGGATTTGAAAAAAAGACGGAAATCACTCGAGACAATGGACTATAGCCCATGGTCTCGGAGGGATTTTCGTCTTTTCTCAAATCCTTGTTTTTCATCATTTTTGACCATGGGCTGTAGCCCATCTCAGACGGCATACTATAGCATGCCGTTTTTCATCATTTTTGAGGATTTAAAAAAAAGACGAAAATAACTCGAGACAATGGACTATAGCCCATGGTCTCGGAGTGATTTTCGTCTTTTCTCAAATCCTCATTTACATCATTTTTGACCATGGGATGTAGCCCATCTCAGACGGCATACTATAGCATGCCGTTTTTCATCATTTTTGAGGATTTGAAAAAAAGACGGAAATCACTCGAGACAATGGACTATAGCCCATGGTCTCGGAGTGATTTTCGTCTTTTCTCAAATCCTTGTTTTTCATCATTTTTGACCATGGGCTGTAGCCCATCTCAGACGGCATACTATAGCATGCCGTTTTTCATCATTTTTGAGGATTTGAAAAAAAGACGGAAATCACTCGAGACAATGGACTATAGCCCATGGTCTCGGAGTGATTTTTGTCTTTTTCTCAAATCCTCATTCACATCATTTTGACCATGGGCTGTAGCCCATCTCAGACGGCATACTATAGCATGCCATTTTTCATCATTTTTGAGGATTTGAAAAAAAGACGAAAATCACACGAGACAATGGACTATAGCCCATGGTCTCGGAGTGATTTTTGTCTTTTTCTCAAATCCTCATTTACATCATTTTTGACCATGGGATGTAGCCCATCTCAGACGGCATACTATAGCATGCCGTTTTTCATCATTTTTGAGGATTTGAAAAAAAGACGAAAATCACTCGAGAATGGACTATAGCCCATGGTCTCGGAGTGATTTTCGTCTTTTCTCAAATCCTTGTTTTTTATCATTTTTGACCATGGGCTGTAGCCCATCTCAGACGGCATACTATAGCATGCCGTTTTTCATCATTTTTGAGGATTTGAAAAAAAGACGGAAATCACTCGAGACAATGGACTATAGCCCATGGTCTCGGAGGGATTTTCGTCTTTTCTCAAATCCTTGTTTTTCATCATTTTTGACCATGGGCTGTAGCCCATCTCAGACGGCATACTATAGCATGCCGTTTTTCATCATTTTTGAGGATTTAAAAAAAAGACGAAAATAACTCGAGACAATGGACTATAGCCCATGGTCTCGGAGTGATTTTCGTCTTTTCTCAAATCCTCATTTACATCATTTTTGACCATGGGATGTAGCCCATCTCAGACGGCATACTATAGCATGCCGTTTTTCATCATTTTTGAGGATTTGAAAAAAAGACGGAAATCACTCGAGACAATGGACTATAGCCCATGGTCTCGGAGTGATTTTCGTCTTTTCTCAAATCCTTGTTTTTCATCATTTTTGACCATGGGCTGTAGCCCATCTCAGACGGCATACTATAGCATGCCGTTTTTCATCATTTTTGAGGATTTGAAAAAAAGACGGAAATCACTCGAGACAATGGACTATAGCCCATGGTCTCGGAGTGATTTTCGTCTTTTTCTCAAATCCTCATTCACATCATTTTGACCATGGGCTGTAGCCCATCTCAGACGGCATACTATAGCATGCTGTTTTTCATCATTTTTGAGGATTTGAAAAAAAGACGGAAATCACTCGAGACAATGGACTATAGCCCATGGTCTCGGAGTGATTTTCCTCAAATCCTTGTTTTTCATAATTTTTGACCATGGGCTGTAGCCCATCTCAGACGGCATACTATAGCATGCCGTTTTTCATCGTTTTTGAGGATTTGAAAAAAAGACGGAAATCACTCGAGACAATGGACTATAGCCCATGGTCTCGGATTGATTTTCGTCTTTTTCTCAAATCCTCATTTACATCATTTTTGACCATGGGATGTAGCCCATCTCAGACGGCATACTATAGCATGCCGTTTTTCATCATTTTTGAGGATTTGAAAAAAAGACGAAAATCACTCGAGACAATGGACTATAGCCCATGGTCTCGGAGTGATTTTCTTCTTTTTCTCAAATCCTCATTTACATCATTTCTGACCATGGGCTGTAGCCCATCTCAGACGGCATACTATAGCATGCCGTTTTTCATCATTTTTGAGGATTTGAAAAAAAGACGAAAATCACTCGAGACAATGGACTATAGCCCATGGTCTCAGAGTGATTTTCGTCTTTTCTCAAATCCTTGTTTTTCATCATTTTTGACCATGGGCTGTAGCCCATCTCAGACGGCATACTATAGCATGCCGTTTTTCATCATTTTTGAGGATTTGAAAAAAAGACGGAAATCACTCGAGACAATGGACTATAGCCCATGGTCTCGGAGTGATTTTCGTCTTTTTCTCAAATCCTTGTTTTTCATCATTTTTGACCATGGGCTGTAGCCCATCTCAGATGGCATACTATAGCATGCCGTTTTTCATCATTTTTGAGGATTTGAAAAAAAGACGGAAATCACTCGAGACAATGGACTATAGCCCATGGTCTCGGAGTGATTTTCGTCTTTTTCTCAAATCCTTGTTTTTCATCATTTTTGACCATGGGCTGTAGCCCATCTCAGACGGCATACTATAGCATGCCGTTTTTCATCATTTTTGAGGATTTGAAATAAAGACGGAAATCACTCGAGACAATGGACTATATATAGCCCATGGTCTCGGAGTGATTTTCGTCTTTTTTTCAAATCCTCGTTTTTCATTTTTGACCATGGGCTGTAGCCCATCTCAGACGGCATACTATAGCATGCCGTTTTTATTCATTTTTGAGGATTTGAAAAAAAGACGGAAATCACTCGAGACAATGGACTATAGCCCATGGTCTCGGATTGATTTTCGTCTTTTTCTCAAATCCTCATTTACATCATTTTTGACCATGGGATGTAGCCCATCTCAGACGGCATACTATAGCATGCCGTTTTTCATCATTTTTGAGGATTTGAAAAAAAGACGAAAATCACTCGAGACAATGGACTATAGCCCATGGTCTCGGAGTGATTTTCTTCTTTTTCTCAAATCCTCATTTACATCATTTCTGACCATGGGCTGTAGCCCATCTCAGACGGCATACTATAGCATGCCGTTTTTCATCATTTTTGAGGATTTGAAAAAAAGACGAAAATCACTCGAGACAATGGACTATAGCCCATGGTCTCAGAGTGATTTTCGTCTTTTCTCAAATCCTTGTTTTTCATCATTTTTGACCATGGGCTGTAGCCCATCTCAGACGGCATACTATAGCATGCCGTTTTTCATCATTTTTGAGGATTTGAAAAAAAGACGGAAATCACTCGAGACAATGGACTATAGCCCATGGTCTCGGAGTGATTTTCGTCTTTTTCTCAAATCCTTGTTTTTCATCATTTTTGACCATGGGCTGTAGCCCATCTCAGATGGCATACTATAGCATGCCGTTTTTCATCATTTTTGAGGATTTGAAAAAAAGACGGAAATCACTCGAGACAATGGACTATAGCCCATGGTCTCGGAGTGATTTTCGTCTTTTTCTCAAATCCTTGTTTTTCATCATTTTTGACCATGGGCTGTAGCCCATCTCAGACGGCATACTATAGCATGCCGTTTTTCATCATTTTTGAGGATTTGAAATAAAGACGGAAATCACTCGAGACAATGGACTATATATAGCCCATGGTCTCGGAGTGATTTTCGTCTTTTTTTCAAATCCTCGTTTTTCATTTTTGACCATGGGCTGTAGCCCATCTCAGACGGCATACTATAGCATGCCGTTTTTATTCATTTTTGAGGATTTGAAAAAAAGACGGAAATCACTCGAGACAATGGACTATAGCCCATGGTCTCGGAGTGATTTTCGTCTTTTCTCAAATCCTTGTTTTTCATCATTTTTGACCATGGGCTGTAGCCCATCTCAGACGGCATACTATAGCATGCCATTTTTCATCATTTTTGAGGATTTTGAAAAAAAGACGAAAATCACTCGAGACAATGGACTATAGCCCATGGTCTCGGAGTGATTTTCGTCTTTTTCTCAAATCCTCATTTACATCATTTTTGACCATGGGATGTAGCCCATCTCAGACGGCATACTATAGCATGCCGTTTTTCATCATTTTTGAGGATTTGAAAAAAAGACGAAAATCACTCGAGACAATGGACTATATCCCATGGTCTCGGAGTGATTTTCGTCTTTTTCTCAAATCCTTGTTTTTCATCATTTTTGACCATGGGCTGTAGCCCATCTCAGACGGCATACTATAGCATGCCCTTTTTCATCATTTTTGAGGATTTGAAAAAAAGACGAAAATCACTCGAGACAATGGACTATAGCCCATGGTCTCGGAGTGATTTTCGTCTTTTTCTCAAATCCTCATTTACATCATTTTTGACCATGGGATGTAGCCCATCTCAGACGGCATACTATAGCATGCAGTTTTTCATCATTTTTGAGGATTTGAAAAAAAGACGAAAATCACTCGAGACAATGGACTATAGCCCATGGTCTCGGAGTGATTTTCGTCTTTTCTCAAATCCTTGTTTTTCATCATTTTTGACCATGGGCTGTAGCCCATCTCAGACGGCATACTATAGCATGCCGTTTTTCATCATTTTTGAGGATTTGAAAAAAAGACGGAAATCACTCGAGACAATGGACTATAGCCCATGGTCTCGGAGTGATTTTCGTCTTTTTCTCAAATCCTTGTTTTTCATCATTTTTGACCATGGGCTGTAGCCCATCTCAGACGGCATACTATAGCATGCCCTTTTTCATCATTTTTGAGGATTTGAAAAAAAGACGAAAATCACTCGAGACAATGGACTATAGCCCATGGTCTCGGAGTGATTTTCGTCTTTTTCTCAAATCCTTATTTACATCATTTTTGACCATGGGATGTAGCCCATCTCAGACGGCATACGATAGCATGCCGTTTTTCATCATTTTTGAGGATTTGAAAAAAAGACGAAAATCACTCGAGACAATGGACTATAGCCCATGGTCTCGGAGTGATTTTCGTCTTTTCTCAAATCCTTGTTTTTCATCATTTTTGACCATGGGCTGTAGCCCATCTCAGACGGCATACTATAGCATGCCATTTTTCATCATTTTTGAGGATTTTGAAAAAAAGACGAAAATCACTCGAGACAATGGACTATAGCCCATGGTCTCGGAGTGATTTTCGTCTTTTTCTCAAATCCTCATTTACATCATTTTTGACCATGGGATGTAGCCCATCTCAGACGGCATACTATAGCATGCCGTTTTTCATCATTTTTGAGGATTTGAAAAAAAGACGAAAATCACTCGAGACAATGGACTATAGCCCATGGTCTCGGAGTGATTTTCTTCTTTTTCTCAAATCCTCATTTACATCATTTTTGACCATGGGCTGTAGCCCATCTCAGACGGCATACTATAGCATGCCGTTTTTCATCATTTTTGAGGATTTGAAAAAAAGACGAAAATCACTCGAGACAATGGACTATAGCCCATGGTCTCAGAGTGATTTTCGTCTTTTCTCAAATTCTTGTTTTTCATCGTTTTTGACCATGGGCTGTAGCCCATCTCAGACGGCATACTATAGCATGCCGTTTTTCATCATTTTTGAGGATTTGAAAAAAGACGGAAATCACTCGAGACAATGGAATATAGCCCATGGTCTCGGAGTGATTTTCGTCTTTTTCTCAAATCCTCATTTACATCATTTTTGACCATGGGATGTAGCCCATCTCAGACGGCATACTATAGCATGCCGTTTTTCATCATTTTTGAGGATTTGAAAAAAAGACGAAAATCACTCGAGACAATGGACTATAGCCCATGGTCTCGGAGTGATTTTCGTATTTTCTCAAATCCTTGTTTTTCATCATTTTTGACCATGGGCTGTAGCCCATCTCAGACGGCATACTATAGCATGCCGTTTTTCATCATTTTTGAGGATTTGAAAAAAAGACGAAAATCACTCGAGACAATGGACTATAGCCCATGGTCTCAGAGTGATTTTCGTCTTTTCTCAAATCCTTGTTTTTCATCATTTTTGACCATGGGCTGTAGCCCATCTCAGACGGCATACTATAGCATGCCGTTTTTCATCATTTTTGAGGATTTGAAAAAAAGACGGAAATCACTCGAGACAATGGACTATAGCCCATGGTCTCGGAGTGATTTTCGTCTTTTTCTCAAATCCTTGTTTTTCATCATTTTTGACCATGGGCTGTAGCCCATCTCAGACGGCATACTATAGCATGCCCTTTTTCATCATTTTTGAGGATTTGAAAAAAAGACGAAAATCATTCGAGACAATGGACTATAGCCCATGGTCTCGGAGTGATTTTCGTCTTTTTCTCAAATCCTCATTTACATCATTTTTGACCATGGGATGTAGCCCATCTCAGACGGCATACTATAGCATGCCGTTTTTCATCATTTTTGAGGATTTGAAAAAAAGACGAAAATCACTCGAGACAATGGACTATAGCCCATGGTCTCGGAGTGATTTTCGTCTTTTCTCAAATCCTTGTTTTTCATCATTTTTGACCATGGGCTGTAGCCCATCTCAGACGGCATACTATAGCATGCCGTTTTTCATCATTTTTGAGGATTTGAAAAAAAGACGGAAATCACTCGAGACAATGGACTATAGCCCATGGTCTCGGAGTGATTTTCGTCTTTTTCTCAAATCCTCATTTACATCATTTTTGACCATGGGATGTAGCCCATCTCAGACGGCATACTATAGCATGCCGTTTTTCATCATTTTTGAGGATTTGAAAAAAAGACGAAAATCACTCGAGACAATGGACTATAGCCCATGGTCTCGGAGTGATTTTCTTCTTTTTCTCAAATCCTCATTTACATCATTTTTGACCATGGGCTGTAGCCCATCTCAGACGGCATACTATAGCATGCCGTTTTTCATCATTTTTGAGGATTTGAAAAAAAGACGAAAATCACTCGAGACAATGGACTATAGCCCATGGTCTCAGAGTGATTTTCGTCTTTTCTCAAATTCTTGTTTTTCATCATTTTTGACCATGGGCTGTAGCCCATCTCAGACGGCATACTATAGCATGCCGTTTTTCATCATTTTTGAGGATTTGAAAAAAGACGGAAATCACTCGAGACAATGGAATATAGCCCATGGTCTCGGAGTGATTTTCGTCTTTTTCTCAAATCCTCATTTACATCATTTTTGACCATGGGATGTAGCCCATCTCAGACGGCATACTATAGCATGCCGTTTTTAATCATTTTTGAGGATTTGAAAAAAAGACGAAAATCACTCGAGACAATGGACTATAGCCCATGGTCTCGGAGTGATTTTCGTATTTTCTCAAATCCTTGTTTTTCATCATTTTTGACCATGGGCTGTAGCCCATCTCAGACGGCATACTATAGCATGCCGTTTTTCATCATTTTTGAGGATTTGAAAAAAAGACGAAAATCACTCGAGACAATGGACTATAGCCCATGGTCTCAGAGTGATTTTCGTCTTTTCTCAAATTCTTGTTTTTCATCATTTTTGACCATGGGCTGTAGCCCATCTCAGACGGCATACTATAGCATGCCGTTTTTCATCATTTTTGAGGATTTGAAAAAAGACGGAAATCACTCGAGACAATGGAATATAGCCCATGGTCTCGGAGTGATTTTCGTCTTTTCTCAAATTCTTGTTTTTCATCATTTTTGACCATGGGCTGTAGCCCATCTCAGACGGCATACTATAGCATGCCGTTTTTCATCATTTTTGAGGATTTGAAAAAAGACGGAAATCACTCGAGTCAATGGAATATAGCCCATGGTCTCGGAGTGATTTTCGTCTTTTTCTCAAATCCTCATTTACATCATTTTTGACCATGGGATGTAGCCCATCTCAGACGGCATACTATAGCATGCCGTTTTTAATCATTTTTGAGGATTTGAAAAAAAGACGAAAATCACTCGAGACAATGGACTATAGCCCATGGTCTCGGAGTGATTTTCGTATTTTCTCAAATCCTTGTTTTTCATCATTTTTGACCATGGGCTGTAGCCCATCTCAGACGGCATACTATAGCATGCCGTTTTTCATCATTTTTGAGGATTTGAAAAAAAGACGAAAATCACTCGAGACAATGGACTATAGCCCATGGTCTCAGAGTGATTTTCGTCTTTTCTCAAATTCTTGTTTTTCATCATTTTTGACCATGGGCTGTAGCCCATCTCAGACGGCATACTATAGCATGCCGTTTTTCATCATTTTTGAGGATTTGAAAAAAGACGGAAATCACTCGAGACAATGGAATATAGCCCATGGTCTCGGAGTGATTTTCGTCTTTTTCTCAAATCCTCATTTACATCATTTTTGACCATGGGATGTAGCCCATCTCAGACGGCATACTATAGCATGCCGTTTTTCATCATTTTTGAGGATTTGAAAAAAAGACGAAAATCACTCGAGACAATGGACTATAGCCCATGGTCTCGGAGTGATTTTCGTATTTTCGCAAATCCTTGTTTTTCATCATTTTTGACCATGGGCTGTAGCCCATCTCAGACGGCATACTATAGCATGCCGTTTTTCATCATTTTTGAGGATTTGAAAAAAAGACGGAAATCACTCGAGACAATGGACTATAGCCCATGGTCTCGCAGTGATTTTCGTCTTTTTCTCAAATCCTCATTTACATCATTTTTGACCATGGGATGTAGCCCATCTCAGACGGCATACTATAGCATGCCGTTTTTCATCATTTTTGAGGATTAAAAAAAAAGACGGAAATCACTCGAGACAATGGACTATAGCCCATGGTCTCGGAGTGATTTTCCTCAAATCCTTGTTTTTCATCATTTTTGACCATGGGCTGTAGCCCATCTCAGACGGCATACTATAGCATGCCGTTTTTCATCATTTTTGAGGATTTGAAAAAAGACGAAAATCACTCGAGACAATGGACTATAGCCCATGGTCTCAGAGGGATTTTCGTCTTTTCTCAAATCCTTGTTTTTCATCATTTTTGACCATGGGCTGTAGCCCATCTCAGACGGCATACTATAGCATGCCCTTTTTCATCATTTTTGAGGATTTGAAAAAAAGACGAAAATCACTCGAGACAATGGACTATAGCCCATGGTCTCCGAGTGATTTTCGTCTTTTTCTCAAATCCTCATTTACATCATTTTTGACCATGGGCTGTAGCCCATCTCAGACGGCATACTATAGCATGCCGTTTTTCATCATTTTTGAGGATTTGAAAAAAAGACGAAAATCACTCGAGACAATGGACTATAGCCCATGGTCTCAGAGTGATTTTCGTCTTTTCTCAAATTCTTGTTTTTCATCATTTTTGACCATGGGCTGTAGCCCATCTCAGACGGCATACTATAGCATGCCGTTTTTCATCATTTTTGAGGATTTGAAAAAAGACGGAAATCACTCGAGACAATGGAATATAGCCCATGGTCTCGGAGTGATTTTCGTCTTTTTCTCAAATCCTCATTTACATCATTTTTGACCATGGGATGTAGCCCATCTCAGACGGCATACTATAGCATGCCGTTTTTCATCATTTTTGAGGATTTGAAAAAAAGACGAAAATCACTCGAGACAATGGACTATAGCCCATGGTCTCAGAGTGATTTTCGTCTTTTCTCAAATTCTTGTTTTTCATCATTTTTGACCATGGGCTGTAGCCCATCTCAGACGGCATACTATAGCATGCCGTTTTTCATCATTTTTGAGGATTTGAAAAAAGACGGAAATCACTCGAGACAATGGAATATAGCCCATGGTCTCGGAGTGATTTTCGTCTTTTTCTCAAATCCTCATTTACATCATTTTTGACCATGGGATGTAGCCCATCTCAGACGGCATACTATAGCATGCCGTTTTTCATCATTTTTGAGGATTTGAAAAAAAGACGAAAATCACTCGAGACAATGGACTATAGCCCATGGTCTCGGAGTGATTTTCGTATTTTCGCAAATCCTTGTTTTTCATCATTTTTGACCATGGGCTGTAGCCCATCTCAGACGGCATACTATAGCATGCCGTTTTTCATCATTTTTGAGGATTTGAAAAAAAGACGGAAATCACTCGAGACAATGGACTATAGCCCATGGTCTCGCAGTGATTTTCGTCTTTTTCTCAAATCCTCATTTACATCATTTTTGACCATGGGATGTAGCCCATCTCAGACGGCATACTATAGCATGCCGTTTTTCATCATTTTTGAGGATTAAAAAAAAAGACGGAAATCACTCGAGACAATGGACTATAGCCCATGGTCTCGGAGTGATTTTCCTCAAATCCTTGTTTTTCATCATTTTTGACCATGGGCTGTAGCCCATCTCAGACGGCATACTATAGCATGCCGTTTTTCATCATTTTTGAGGATTTGAAAAAAGACGAAAATCACTCGAGACAATGGACTATAGCCCATGGTCTCAGAGGGATTTTCGTCTTTTCTCAAATCCTTGTTTTTCATCATTTTTGACCATGGGCTGTAGCCCATCTCAGACGGCATACTATAGCATGCCCTTTTTCATCATTTTTGAGGATTTGAAAAAAAGACGAAAATCACTCGAGACAATGGACTATAGCCCATGGTCTCGGAGTGATTTTCGTCTTTTCTCAAATCCTTGTTTTTCATAATTTTTGACCATGGGCTGTAGCCCATCTCAGACGGCATACTATAGCATGCCGTTTTTCATCATTTTTGAGGATTTGAAAAAAAGACGGAAATCACTCGAGACAATGGACTATATATAGCCCATGGTCTCGGAGTGATTTTCATCTTTTTCTCAAATCCTCATTTACATCATTTTTGACCATGGGATGTAGCCCATCTCAGACGGCATACTATAGCATGCCGTTTTTCATCATTTTTGAGGATTTGAAAAAAAGACGAAAATCACTCGAGACAATGGACTATAGCCCATGGTCTCGGAGTGATTTTCTTCTTTTTCTCAAATCCTCATTTACATCATTTTTGACCATGGGCTGTAGCCCATCTCAGACGGCATACTATAGCATGCCGTTTTTCATCATTTTTGAGGATTTGAAAAAAAGACGAAAATCACTCGAGACAATGGACTATAGCCCATGGTCTCAGAGTGATTTTCGTCTTTTCTCAAATTCTTGTTTTTCATCGTTTTTGACCATGGGCTGTAGCCCATCTCAGACGGCATACTATAGCATGCCGTTTTTCATCATTTTTGAGGATTTGAAAAAAGACGGAAATCACTCGAGACAATGGACTATAGCCCATGGTCTCGGAGTGATTTTCGTCTTTTTCTCAAATCCTCATTTACATCATTTTTGACCATGGGCTGTAGCCCATCTCAGACGGCATACTATAGCATGCCGTTTTTCATCATTTTTGAGGATTTGAAAAAAAGACGGAAATCACTCGAGACAATGGACTATAGCCCATGGTCTCGGATGGATTTTCGTCTTTTTCTCAAATCCTCATTTACATCATTTTTGACCATGGGATGTAGCCCATCTCAGACGGCATACTATAGCATGCCGTTTTTCATCATTTTTGAGGATTTAAAAAAAAGACGGAAATCACTCGAGACAATGGACTATAGCCCATGGTCTCGGGGTGATTTTCCTCAAATCCTTGTTTTTCATCATTTTTGACCATGGGCTGTAGCCCATCTCAGACGGCATACTATAGCATGCCGTTTTTCATCATTTTTGAGGA
Organism: Electrona antarctica; assembly: GCF_951216825.1. NCBI lineage: Eukaryota > Metazoa > Chordata > Actinopteri > Myctophiformes > Myctophidae > Electrona > Electrona antarctica. The sequence goes on along the minus strand of NC_136800.1, from coordinate 23,468,219 downwards.
TTTGAAAAAAGACGAAAATCACTCGAGACAATGGACTATAGCCCATGGTCTCGGAGTGATTTTCGTCTTTTTCTCAAATCCTCATTTACATCATTTTTGACCATGGGATGTAGCCCATCTCAGACGGCATACTATAGCATGCCGTTTTTCATCATTTTTGAGGATTTGAAAAAAAGACGAAAATCACTCGAGACAATGGACTATAGCCCATGGTCTCGGAGTGATTTTCGTCTTTTCTCAAATCCTTGTTTTTCATCATTTTTGACCATGGGCTGTAGCCCATCTCAGACGGCATACTATAGCATGTCGTTTTTCATCATTTTTGAGGATTTGAAAAAAAGACGGAAATCACTCGAGACAATGGACTATAGCCCATGGTCTCGGAGTGATTTTCGTCTTTTTCTCAAATCCTCATTTACATCATTTTTGACCATGGGATGTAGCCCATCTCAGACGGCATACTATAGCATGCCGTTTTTCATCATTTTTGAGGATTTGAAAAAAAGACGAAAATCACTCGAGACAATGGACTATAGCCCATGGTCTCGGAGTGATTTTCTTCTTTTTCTCAAATCCTCATTTACATCATTTTTGACCATGGGCTGTAGCCCATCTCAGACGGCATACTATAGCATGCCGTTTTTCATCATTTTTGAGGATTTGAAAAAAAGACGAAAATCACTCGAGACAATGGACTCAGAGTGATTCTCGTCTTTTCTCAAATCCTTGTTTTTCATCATTTTTGACCATGGGCTGTAGCCCATCTCAGACGGCATACTATAGCATGCCGTTTTTCATCATTTTTGAGGATTTGAAAAAAAGACGGAAATCACTCGAGACAATGGACGATAGCCCATGGTCTCGGAGTAATTTTCGTCTTTTTCTCAAATCCTTGTTTTTCATCATTTTTGACCATGGGCTGTAGCCCATCTCAGACGGCATACTATAGCATGCCGTTTTTCATCATTTTTGAGGATTTGAAAAAAAGACGGAAATCACTCGAGACAATGGACTATAGCCCATGGTCTCGGAGTGATTTTCGTCTTTTTCTCAAATCCTTGTTTTTCATCATTTTTGACCATGGGCTGTAGCCCATCTCAGACGGCATACTATAGCATGCCGTTTTTCATCATTTTTGAGGATTTGAAAAAAAGACGAAAATCACTCGAGACAATGGACTATAGCCCATGGTCTCGGATTGATTTTCGTCTTTTTTTCAAATCCTCGTTTTTCATTTTTGACCATGGGCTGTAGCCCATCTCAGACGGCATACTATAGCATGCCGTTTTTCAACATTTTTGAGGATTTGAAAAAAAGACGGAAATCACTCGAGACAATGGACTATAGCCCATGGTCTCGGAGTGATTTTCGTCTTTTTCTCAAATCCTCATTTACATCATTTTTGACCATGGGATGTAGCCCATCTCAGACGGCATACTATAGCATGCCGTTTTTCATCATTTTTGAGGATTTGAAAAAAAGACGAAAATCACTCGAGACAATGGACTATAGCCCATGGTCTCGGAGTGATTTTCGTCTTTTCTCAAATCCTTGTTTTTCATCATTTTTGACCATGGGCTGTAGCCCATCTCAGACGGCATACTATAGCATGTCGTTTTTCATCATTTTTGAGGATTTGAAAAAAAGACGGAAATCACTCGAGACAATGGACTATAGCCCATGGTCTCGGAGTGATTTTCGTCTTTTTCTCAAATCCTCATTTACATCATTTTTGACCATGGGATGTAGCCCATCTCAGACGGCATACTATAGCATGCCGTTTTTCATCATTTTTGAGGATTTGAAAAAAAGACGAAAATCACTCGAGACAATGGACTATAGCCCATGGTCTCGGAGTGATTTTCTTCTTTTTCTCAAATCCTCATTTACATCATTTTTGACCATGGGCTGTAGCCCATCTCAGACGGCATACTATAGCATGCCGTTTTTCATCATTTTTGAGGATTTGAAAAAAAGACGAAAATCACTCGAGACAATGGACTCAGAGTGATTCTCGTCTTTTCTCAAATCCTTGTTTTTCATCATTTTTGACCATGGGCTGTAGCCCATCTCAGACGGCATACTATAGCATGCCGTTTTTCATCATTTTTGAGGATTTGAAAAAAAGACGGAAATCACTCGAGACAATGGACGATAGCCCATGGTCTCGGAGTAATTTTCGTCTTTTTCTCAAATCCTTGTTTTTCATCATTTTTGACCATGGGCTGTAGCCCATCTCAGACGGCATACTATAGCATGCCGTTTTTCATCATTTTTGAGGATTTGAAAAAAAGACGGAAATCACTCGAGACAATGGACTATAGCCCATGGTCTCGGAGTGATTTTCGTCTTTTTCTCAAATCCTTGTTTTTCATCATTTTTGACCATGGGCTGTAGCCCATCTCAGACGGCATACTATAGCATGCCGTTTTTCATCATTTTTGAGGATTTGAAAAAAAGACGAAAATCACTCGAGACAATGGACTATAGCCCATGGTCTCGGATTGATTTTCGTCTTTTTTTCAAATCCTCGTTTTTCATTTTTGACCATGGGCTGTAGCCCATCTCAGACGGCATACTATAGCATGCCGTTTTTCAACATTTTTGAGGATTTGAAAAAAAGACGGAAATCACTCGAGACAATGGACTATAGCCCATGGTCTCGGAGTGATTTTCGTCTTTTCTCAAATCCTTGTTTTTCATCATTTTTGACCATGGGCTGTAGCCCATCTCAGACGGCATACTATAGCATGCCATTTTTCATCATTTTTGAGGATTTGAAAAAAAGACGAAAATCACTCGAGACAATGGACTATAGCCCATGGTCTCGGAGTGATTTTCGTCTTTTTCTCAAATCCTCATTTAGGCCTACATCATTTTTGACCATGGGATGTAGCCCATCTCAGACGGCATACTATAGCATGCCGTTTTTCATTATTTTCGAGGATTTGAAAAAAAGACGGAAATCACTCGAGACAATGGACTATAGCCCATGGTCTCAGAGTGATTTTCGTCTTTTCTCAAATCCTTGTTTTTCATCATTTTTGACCATGGGCTGTAGCCCATCTCAGACGGCATACTATAGCATGCCGTTTTTCAACATTTTTGAGGATTTGAAAAAAAGACGGAAATCACTCGAGACAATGGACTATAGCCCATGGTCTCGGAGTGATTTTCGTCTTTTCTCAAATCCTTGTTTTTCATCATTTTTGACCATGGGCTGTAGCCCATCTCAGACGGCATACTATAGCATGCCATTTTTCATCATTTTTGAGGATTTGAAAAAAAGACGAAAATCACTCGAGACAATGGACTATAGCCCATGGTCTCGGAGTGATTTTCGTCTTTTTCTCAAATCCTCATTTAGGCCTACATCATTTTTGACCATGGGATGTAGCCCATCTCAGACGGCATACTATAGCATGCCGTTTTTCATTATTTTCGAGGATTTGAAAAAAAGACGGAAATCACTCGAGACAATGGACTATAGCCCATGGTCTCAGAGTGATTTTCGTCTTTTCTCAAATCCTTGTTTTTCATCATTTTTGACCATGGGCTGTAGCCCATCTCAGACGGCATACTATAGCATGCCGTTTTTCATCATTTTTGAGGATTTGAAAAAAAGACGAAAATCACTCGAGACAATGGACTATAGCCCATGGTCTCGGATTGATTTTCGTCTTTTTTTCAAATCCTCGTTTTTCATTTTTGACCATGGGCTGTAGCCCATCTCAGACGGCATACTATAGCATGCCGTTTTTCAACATTTTTGAGGATTTGAAAAAAAGACGGAAATCACTCGAGACAATGGACTATAGCCCATGGTCTCGGAGTGATTTTCGTCTTTTCTCAAATCCTTGTTTTTCATCATTTTTGACCATGGGCTGTAGCCCATCTCAGACGGCATACTATAGCATGCCATTTTTCATCATTTTTGAGGATTTGAAAAAAAGACGAAAATCACTCGAGACAATGGACTATAGCCCATGGTCTCGGAGTGATTTTCGTCTTTTTCTCAAATCCTCATTTAGGCCTACATCATTTTTGACCATGGGATGTAGCCCATCTCAGACGGCATACTATAGCATGCCGTTTTTCATTATTTTCGAGGATTTGAAAAAAAGACGGAAATCACTCGAGACAATGGACTATAGCCCATGGTCTCAGAGTGATTTTCGTCTTTTCTCAAATCCTTGTTTTTCATCATTTTTGACCATGGGCTGTAGCCCATCTCAGACGGCATACTATAGCATGCCGTTTTTCATCATTTTTGAGGATTTGAAAAAAAGACGGAAATCACTCGAGACAATGGACTATAGCCCATGGTCTCGGAGGGATTTTCGTCTTTTCTCAAATCCTTGTTTTTCATCATTTTTGACCATGGGCTGTAGCCCATCTCAGACGGCATACTATAGCATGCCCTTTTTCATCATTTTTGAGGATTTGAAAAAAAGACGAAAATCACTCGAGACAATGGACTATAGCCCATGGTCTCGGAGTGATTTTCGTCTTTTTCTCAAATCCTCATTTAGGCCTACATCATTTTTGACCATGGGATGTAGCCCATCTCAGACGGCATACTATAGCATGCCGTTTTTCATCATTTTTGAGGATTTGAAAAAAAGACGAAAATCACTCGAGACAATGGACTATAGCCCATGGTCTCGGAGTGATTTTCGTCTTTTCTCAAATCCTTGTTTTTCATCATTTTTGACCATGGGCTGTAGCCCATCTCAGACGGCATACTATAGCATGTCGTTTTTCATCATTTTTGAGGATTTGAAAAAAAGACGGAAATCACTCGAGACAATGGACTATAGCCCATGGTCTCGGAGTGATTTTCGTCTTTTTCTCAAATCCTCATTTACATCATTTTTGACCATGGGATGTAGCCCATCTCAGACGGCATACTATAGCATGCCGTTTTTCATCATTTTTGAGGATTTGAAAAAAAGACGAAAAACACTCGAGACAATGGACTATAGCCCATGGTCTCGGAGTGATTTTCTTCTTTTTCTCAAATCCTCATTTACATCATTTTTGACCATGGGCTGTAGCCCATCTCAGACGGCATACTATAGCATGCCGTTTTTCATCATTTTTGAGGATTTGAAAAAAAGACGGAAATCACTCGAGACAATGGACTATAGCCCATGGTCTCGGAGTAATTTTCGTCTTTTTCTCAAATCCTTGTTTTTCATCATTTTTGACCATGGGCTGTAGCCCATCTCAGACGGCATACTATAGCATGCCGTTTTTCATCATTTTTGAGGATTTGAAAAAAAGACGGAAATCACTCGAGACAATGGACTATAGCCCATGGTCTCGGAGTTATTTTCGTCTTTTTCTCAAATCCTTGTTTTTCATCATTTTTGACCATGGGCTGTAGCCCATCTCAGACGGCATACTATAGCATGCCGTTTTTCAACATTTTTGAGGATTTGAAAAAAAGACGGAAATCACTCGAGACAATGGACTATAGCCCATGGTCTCGGAGTGATTTTCGTCTTTTCTCAAATCCTTGTTTTTCATCATTTTTGACCATGGGCTGTAGCCCATCTCAGACGGCATACTATAGCATGCCATTTTTCATCATTTTTGAGGATTTGAAAAAAAGACGAAAATCACTCGAGACAATGGACTATAGCCCATGGTCTCGGAGTGATTTTCGTCTTTTTCTCAAATCCTCATTTAGGCCTACATCATTTTTGACCATGGGATGTAGCCCATCTCAGACGGCATACTATAGCATGCCGTTTTTCATTATTTTCGAGGATTTGAAAAAAAGACGGAAATCACTCGAGACAATGGACTATAGCCCATGGTCTCAGAGTGATTTTCGTCTTTTCTCAAATCCTTGTTTTTCATCATTTTTGACCATGGGCTGTAGCCCATCTCAGACGGCATACTATAGCATGCCGTTTTTCATCATTTTTGAGGATTTGAAAAAAAGACGAAAATCACTCGAGACAATGGACTATAGCCCATGGTCTCGGATTGATTTTCGTCTTTTTTTCAAATCCTCGTTTTTCATTTTTGACCATGGGCTGTAGCCCATCTCAGACGGCATACTATAGCATGCCGTTTTTCAACATTTTTGAGGATTTGAAAAAAAGACGGAAATCACTCGAGACAATGGACTATAGCCCATGGTCTCGGAGTGATTTTCGTCTTTTCTCAAATCCTTGTTTTTCATCATTTTTGACCATGGGCTGTAGCCCATCTCAGACGGCATACTATAGCATGCCATTTTTCATCATTTTTGAGGATTTGAAAAAAAGACGAAAATCACTCGAGACAATGGACTATAGCCCATGGTCTCGGAGTGATTTTCGTCTTTTTCTCAAATCCTCATTTAGGCCTACATCATTTTTGACCATGGGATGTAGCCCATCTCAGACGGCATACTATAGCATGCCGTTTTTCATTATTTTCGAGGATTTGAAAAAAAGACGGAAATCACTCGAGACAATGGACTATAGCCCATGGTCTCAGAGTGATTTTCGTCTTTTCTCAAATCCTTGTTTTTCATCATTTTTGACCATGGGCTGTAGCCCATCTCAGACGGCATACTATAGCATGCCGTTTTTCATCATTTTTGAGGATTTGAAAAAAAGACGGAAATCACTCGAGACAATGGACTATAGCCCATGGTCTCGGAGGGATTTTCGTCTTTTCTCAAATCCTTGTTTTTCATCATTTTTGACCATGGGCTGTAGCCCATCTCAGACGGCATACTATAGCATGCCCTTTTTCATCATTTTTGAGGATTTGAAAAAAAGACGAAAATCACTCGAGACAATGGACTATAGCCCATGGTCTCGGAGTGATTTTCGTCTTTTTCTCAAATCCTCATTTAGGCCTACATCATTTTTGACCATGGGATGTAGCCCATCTCAGACGGCATACTATAGCATGCCGTTTTTCATCATTTTTGAGGATTTGAAAAAAAGACGAAAATCACTCGAGACAATGGACTATAGCCCATGGTCTCGGAGTGATTTTCGTCTTTTCTCAAATCCTTGTTTTTCATCATTTTTGACCATGGGCTGTAGCCCATCTCAGACGGCATACTATAGCATGTCGTTTTTCATCATTTTTGAGGATTTGAAAAAAAGACGGAAATCACTCGAGACAATGGACTATAGCCCATGGTCTCGGAGTGATTTTCGTCTTTTTCTCAAATCCTCATTTACATCATTTTTGACCATGGGATGTAGCCCATCTCAGACGGCATACTATAGCATGCCGTTTTTCATCATTTTTGAGGATTTGAAAAAAAGACGAAAAACACTCGAGACAATGGACTATAGCCCATGGTCTCGGAGTGATTTTCTTCTTTTTCTCAAATCCTCATTTACATCATTTTTGACCATGGGCTGTAGCCCATCTCAGACGGCATACTATAGCATGCCGTTTTTCATCATTTTTGAGGATTTGAAAAAAAGACGGAAATCACTCGAGACAATGGACTATAGCCCATGGTCTCGGAGTAATTTTCGTCTTTTTCTCAAATCCTTGTTTTTCATCATTTTTGACCATGGGCTGTAGCCCATCTCAGACGGCATACTATAGCATGCCGTTTTTCATCATTTTTGAGGATTTGAAAAAAAGACGGAAATCACTCGAGACAATGGACTATAGCCCATGGTCTCGGAGTTATTTTCGTCTTTTTCTCAAATCCTTGTTTTTCATCATTTTTGACCATGGGCTGTAGCCCATCTCAGACGGCATACTATAGAATGCAGTTTTTCATCATTTTTGAGGATTTGAAAAAAAGACGAAAATCACTCGAGACAATGGACTATAGCCCATGGTCTCGGAGTGATTTTCGTCTTTTTCTCAAATCCTCATTTACATCATTTTTGACCATGGGATGTAGCCCATCTCAGACGGCATACTATAGCATGCCGTTTTTCATTATTTTCGAGGATTTGAAAAAAAGACGAAAATCACTCGAGACAATGGACTATAGCCCATGGTCTCGGAGTGATTTTCGTATTTTTCTCAAATCCTCATTTACATCATTTTTGACCATGGGATATAGCCCATCTCAGACGGCATACTATAGCATGCCGTTTTACATCATTTTTGAGGATTTGAAAAAAAGACGAAAATCACTCGAGACAATGGACTATAGCCCATGGTCTCGGAGTGATTTTCGTCTTTTTCTCAAATCCTCATTTACATTATTTTTGACCATGGGCTGTAGCTCATCTCAGACGGCATACTATAGCATGCCGTTTTTCATCATTTTTGAGGATTTGAAAAAAAGACGGAAATCACTCGAGACAATGGACTATATAGCCCATGGTCTCGGAGTGATTTTCCTCAAATCCTCGTTTTTCATTTTTGACCATGGGCTGTAGCCCATCTCAGACGGCATACTATAGCATGCCGTTTTTCATCATTTTTGAGGATTTGAAAAAAAGACGGAAATCACTCGAGACAATGGACTATAGCCCATGGTCTCGGAGTGATTTTCGTCTTTTCTCAAATCCTTGTTTTTCATCATTTTTGACCATGGGCTGTAGCCCATCTCAGACGGCATACTATAGCATGCCATTTTTCATCATTTTTGAGGATTTTGAAAAAAAGACGAAAATCACTCCAGACAATGGACTATAGCCCATGGTCTCGGAGTGATTTTCGTCTTTTTCTCAAATCCTCATTTACATCATTTTTGACCATGGGATGTAGCCCATCTCAGACGGCATACTATAGCATGCCGTTTTTCATCATTTTTGAGGATTTGAAAAGAAGACGAAAATCACTCGAGACAATGGACTATATCCCATGGTCGTTTTTCATGATTTTCATCTTTTTTTCAAATCCTCCAAAATCACGAAAAACGACATGCTATAGTATGCCGTCCGAAACCATGAACTATAGTATGTCGTTTTTTCATGATTTTCATCTCTTTTTCAAATCCTCAAAAATCACGAAAAACGACATGCTATAGTATGCCGTCCGAAAAAAATTATAACTTTGGCATGCTACTAGTCATACATACTTAAACCTAGAATCCCCATTCAAACCTATTTAGGTTCATCTTATGGTGGACATGTTTGCCTGAAAAGGAATCTTTGAAATGTTTCATAGTTTTAGAAATATAGTGCTTTAAATTTGAGAAATGTATAATGGCAGATAGTGGCACGTCAAAAAATCACTTTCACCTAGAAACTCCATTCACACTTTTTATCATTCAGCTTACTGTGGAGACACATGCTGGAACTTTTTACTTTGAAATGTTTTGTAGTTTCTGAGTTATTTAACTTAAGGCGAGACATGGTAGGTGAAATCATTATTTTTCCTTTTTTTTTTTTTTTTGCTATTTTGCTTCCTAAACATGTTTTCTTCCAAACTAAAGCAAAATAAACATTCAAAACACAGATTTAGATGTTTATTTTAGTAGTTTATTTTAGCCAATGACAGCTCGTTTTGCTGGGTGAAAATCCACCCTCTCAATGTTCATGATTGGTTGTTGGTACAAAGGAAGTGACCATATTTGGATCAAACCACAGTCAGCTCGAGGTCCAGACCTTTCCAATGATATATGGCATTATATGTTGTTGCCAAGATTTGGATGAGATATTTTGTCTCAAAATAGTGGCTTCAAATAAAACGTTTTGGAATTTTACAATACAATTCTTTAAAGGCTGTTTACTCAAAATGAGTTTTCCTCATAACTGGGACAAAGAATCTCCACTTCAGTTGCACTCACACACACCAAACTTTCCAGTCTTATTCATAACTATATTCTCCAGATATTTACAGATGGGTTTGTTGATATATCATTCACAGCCTGATCATCACATTTTATACCTAAAAACATGCCGAAAATTGGGTTTTTTATGCCTGTTGACACTATTTTCTGATTTGTGGAGTGATAATTAGAGATATCTAAAATCCCTTCTGTAATTTTCTTTGTCTCTAATATGTCAACAAAATGAAACAATCATTTTGAACCTTATTGAACCGTATTTAGGTTCATCTTACGGTGGACATGTTTGCCTGAAAAGGAATCTTTGAAATGTTTCATAGTTTTAGAAATAGTGCTTTCAAATTTGAGAAATTTATAATGGGGCTCAATGGCAGATAGTGGCACGTCAAAAAATCACTTTCACCTAGAAACTCCATTCAAACCTATTTAGGTTCATCTTACGGTAAGATGAACCTAAATAGGTTTGAATGGGGTTTCTAGGTGTAAGTATGTAGGACTTCACTAGTACAGACCACACATTCAATCGAACATCGTTTGACATGGTTTAGCGTTTATTTAGAAGAGAAGTGGAACATGAAAAGGAATGATAGAAATGAGGTGCATGTTGATGTGCGTGCATATTGATATGCGTGGGATGGCCTTGGCTGTCCGTGGGGATGAGGGGGAAGGGAGGAGGATGAGGGGTTGGGAATAGGGGAAGGAGGGGGGGAGTGAGGATGTAGGAGGTTTCCGAGGGGCTGGGTGACGGGTGAAAGGGGGGGGGGGGGGAGGGTCGAGGGGTGAGGAAGACATGGATGATTTGGCGTTACAGGAGGGGGGAGGGGGTGAGGGGGGGGATGAAGGGCGAAGCCCTGATAGTGAAGACTAAGCCCCTGGGGGAGGTGAAGGATGAGAGCAAGCTCGTAGAGCGAAGCTCTTGTGGGGGGGGGAGGTGGTGGACGAAGGCCAGGTAGGATGAAGGGCGAAGCCCTGAGGGGGGATGAAGGGCGAAGCCCTGAGGGGGGAGGATGAAGGGCGTAGCCCGGGATTGAGGGGCGGCGGCCCTGAGAGATGCCCGTGTGGGCTCCGATGGGGGTATTGGACCCTGAGTATTGGCCTGGGGTCCGAAGAGAGAGGCGTCCGTCTTGGCTGACATCTGAGACGGCCCGGAGCGAGAGGCGTCCGTCTTGGCTGACGTCTGAGACGGCGCACTCCGTCATTACAGGACCCCCATCTGGAACCTGAAAATGAGGATATGGTTGCAATTAAACTGGTTAAGGTGTGGAACACTGCAAGTTGTCTCGGTGCACTCTTGTGGAGACCCGATGTTGTCCTATCCTGAGTAGGCAATTGCGACGGGGCGCAAGCAATTTCTGAAGTGGTGACAAAAAACTTCCCCTTGGCGGCGGAAGAAAAGTCAGGCTGACCAGACTCTAGGTCTGGAAAAGGGAGGGAGGGAGGGATACGAAGAACCAAGCACGAAATGGCAGGTAGACGTGCAGGTATAAATACGTGGAGAAAGGGGAGGGGTTTGGGTGGAAGGTTATCAGTTACCATGGTAGATAAGTCGAGGGGAGGTACTGGATGGGTTACCATGGTGATTGATCACAGAGTGTTGCAGGAAGTTGGCCGAGGATGGAGCTTAGGGTAGATTGAGGAGGAGCAGTGTTAGTCAACGATTTATCATTGAAGGCGTGGTCTTCCTCCTGAACTTATGTTGTACCAACTCCATTTCACTAGTACAGACCACACATTCAATCGAACATCGTTTGACATGGTTTAGCGTTTATTTAGAAGAGAAGTGGAACATGAAAAGGAATGATAGAAATGAGGTGCATGTTGATGTGCGTGCATATTGATATGCGTGGGATGGCCTTGGCTGTCCGTGGGGATGAGGGGGAAGGGAGGAGGATGAGGGGTTGGGAATAGGGGAAGGAGGGGGGGAGTGAGGATGTAGGAGGTTTCCGAGGGGCTGGGTGACGGGTGAAAGGGGGGGGGGGAGGGTCGAGGGGTGAGGAAGACATGGATGATTTGGCGTTACAGGAGGGGGGAGGGGGTGAGGGGGGGGATGAAGGGCGAAGCCCTGATAGTGAAGACTAAGCCCCTGGGGGAGGTGAAGGATGAGAGCAAGCTCGTAGAGCGAAGCTCTTGTGGGGGGGGGAGGTGGTGGACGAAGGCCAGGTAGGATGAAGGGCGAAGCCCTGAGGGGGGATGAAGGGCGAAGCCCTGAGGGGGGAGGATGAAGGGCGTAGCCCGGGATTGAGGGGCGGCGGCCCTGAGAGATGCCCGTGTGGGCTCCGATGGGGGTATTGGACCCTGAGTATTGGCCTGGGGTCCGAAGAGAGAGGCGTCCGTCTTGGCTGACATCTGAGACGGCCCGGAGCGAGAGGCGTCCGTCTTGGCTGACGTCTGAGACGGCGCACTCCGTCATTACAGGACCCCAAGAGAGGAGTGCGTAAGAAACAGTTACTTGACGGTGGCAAGGTGGGCGTTTCTTAGACCCGAGGGCGCCTTGTCTGATGCGTGCGAGGTTGCATGCGAGATTGAAGTACTGAATTCCGAGTACCCTAGGAACCCAGGGAATGCAGGAGAGGTTGACGTGGTCCGAGTGGAGCGAGTCGATTCGTCCTACGTGGGTTTGAGGTGATGGTTTGAGGCGAGGAGGATGACGTGACTAGTTCTTTAGAGGCTCTCGGGAAGCCGGGTGACGTGGAATGAGACGAGGGGTAGGAGTTCCTGACTGGAGTCTGTAGGGAAGTTGTTGCTTGATGGTGGGATTTGCGAAGCAGGTCTATGGTGTTAGAGAATGGGGGTGAGTAGCGCCGACAGAGAGCTTGGTAGGTAGGTGTGGTTTATAGTCGTGCCGGTGACCCGGGATGAGTCATCGTAGGGTCTTCCCCCATGATGGTTTGGGACAGAATGGTAGGTTGGAGGTGGTTAGGGTGGAGTTTAATGGTCTGGACGAGCTTCCGTTTGGTGTTGTGAACTGTGATGGTTGTTTGAGCGTAGAGAAGCGGGCGGCTGGTCAATTAAGAGCCCAAAGGAAGCCGCAACGATGATCTGGTAGATTCGATTGATTCTTGTAATGGACCGATATCACTGGGTAGTTGATCCTTGTCGTCGAACGGCATCACGGGGTAATCGATTCTTGAGCATGTAGTGCAGAGGGGCGGTGGCACGCTGTGTCGATGGAGGGAGGCAGGGAGGGGAAGGAGGGAGTAAAGGGGGTACGCTGTGCCGATGGAGGGAGGCAGTGGTGGAAGGGGGCACGCTGTGCCGGGGGAGGTAGGAGGGGTTGTAAAGAGGCACGCTGTGCCAAGGGAGGTAGGAAGGGGTGGAAGGAGGCACGCTGTGCCGAGGGAGGGAGGCACCCTGTGCCGAGGGAGGGAAGGAGGGAGGGAGACTGTAGATGTCCGTTAACTGGGTAAATGCATTGCCATGATGGCCCGTTAATTTCTAGTTCACCAAGGGAGTTGAGTGATTGTGCAGCCCTAGGGGATGGGTGGGTAGTGTTAGATGGGGGCTGATGAGTGTAAGGATGGAAGGACTAGTCTTTCCCGCTTTCACTAGAAACTGTTGATGTACTATTTACTGAAATGTTTGGCTTGCGGGGAGCCTACATTGTTTCTTCAGGAACAATGTTTCTAGTCGAAGAAGAATAAGTAGGGGGAGGAGGCGGCATGGTAGAGGGATGTTGTGATGGAAGCTAGAGGCTGTCAGTACGGCCGATGAGGTCTCGACTACGGCGAGTGGGCGTGAAGGCACCGCAGAGAGAACGTTGACCGGCTGTGCTTACACAGCGGCTGGTAAAAGAGAGGGGACTAGTAGAACTGGGTGGGTGAGGGGTGGGTGGGTAAAAGGTTGAATGGAGGGTGAATGAATTCAATAGGTTAGGAGGGGGTGATCTGCATGATCGTGGAGCATGAGGAAACGAACACACAGATGATTGAATTGTAGCGCAATAGAATGCGTGGTTGTGATGAAAACTAGAGGCTGTCAGTACAGCCAATAGCTACGGCGAGTGGGCGTGAAGGGCACCGCAGAGAGAACGTTGTCCAGCTGTGCTTACACAGCGGTTTGTAAAAGGGGGGCCCTTTGTGGAAACTGGGTGCACGGCCCACTTGGAACCCGAGCCCATTAGCCCATGTCAAAACCCATGTGGGGCCCAGATGGACATGTTGGCTGGGTAGTATGAATGAATGGTGTTGAAGGAAACTTAGCTTTGTGTGTTGTAGTTGCTTGGTGGGCGGGTGTGTAACTCAGCCTCAGTCAGCGCAGCATTTGGGAGTGATGTCATCGAATCAGCGAAGGTGACAGGTCCGTGGCAAGAAGTGTGCCGGTTTTGAAGTTGCAGCGGGGGGGAGAGAGAGGTGGTCTCTCGGATCGCGGTGGTGTTTGTGTCCCGCGACGTCGATGGGCCAGGTTGGCGTTGGAAGAATAAACTGAACGGAGGTTCAGTGAGACGGCATTAACGAGATCGATGAGGAAGCGGTTGATGGCGGGGTGTCAGCGCTGGAATACGGGGTGGCTGGCTGGCGTTGGTGGCGTCTGTCCGAGGTTTCTCCGACGGGGGACGGTGCTGAATGCTGATAGTGTGGTCCGTCCGTGGTGGCAAGGTAACTTAAGTTGAGGGTAAGTTAAGTAATGATTACTTTGAAATCGGACGGGGATTCGGCGGAGGAGCAAACACGGAAGCGGCCGTGTGACTGAGAGATACGTGACGTGAGTCATACGAAGAACCAAGCACGAAATGGCAGGTAGACGTGCAGGTATAAATACGTGGAGAAAGGGGAGGGGTTTGGGTGGAAGGTTATCAGTTACCATGGTAGATAAGTCGAGGGGAGGTACTGGATGGGTTACCATGGTGATTGATCACAGAGTGTTGCAGGAAGTTGGCCGAGGATGGAGCTTAGGGTAGATTGAGGAGGAGCAGTGTTAGTCAACGATTTATCATTGAAGGCGTGGTCTTCCTCCTGAACTTATGTTGTACCAACTCCATTAGTAGCATGCCAAAGTTTGTGCTATTGCCATTGAGAATGCATTGCGCATTAATAACTCAGAAACTACAAAACATTTAAAAGTAAAAAGTTCCAGCATGTGTCTCCACAGTAAGCTGAATTATAAAAAGTGTGAATGGAGTTTCTACGTGAAAAAAGCGTGACGAAAAGGCGTGACGAAAAAGCGTGACGAAAAAGCGTGACGGAATGGAGTTTCTAGGTGAAAGAGACTTTTTGACGTGCCATGCTATTTACTATTTACTTTGCAGATAACAAAACATACATTAAGAGTCCAGCAACACATATGAAGTCTTTAAAATCAGCCTTATAATCATATTAAAGTAATTCGATTAGCACATTAGGCTACTAATGATTATGCAATGAATGGCTATTATAGGCTACTTTTACTTTGGCACTGAACGTATATTTTCATGCCAATATATTGTACTTTTAGTGCAGTATAACTTAACCGATTTCTACATAATGTTATAATAGCCTACTTTTATTTAATTTCAACCAACCCTTTTTATGTTTCGAGGACAAAATCTTAATCTGGCAAATCTTACTGAGAGAGACGGGGAATAAAACCTCCACCCCTGCTGCACCCTAGCTGCAGCGCTGCTGCAAAAAGTATTTTGAATTGTTTTGTGCCTCTTCTTTAAATGTTGGCCGCGCTTGTTTATTTAGAGCAGTTGCGCTCCATAAACTGGTCGTAAACTGGAATGCTCTTGGCACGCTTTTCAAGGGAGGGAATGCGGAGCCCCTGCTGGCGTGGCTGCCGACAGCCAGCACTCAGCAGTGGTGTAAAGTAACTGTAGGGGCCAAATGAGTACAAATGTCAAATAGATTTATCTAACCATGGGGTGGCGCTTTGAGCAAGGAGTGGAGGAAAATGCAACAGAGCTGATGCACTATAGGCTATATACAATTCTGTATATTACCTACCGGTATACATATAGGCTATACATTTTGGCCATTTTAAAATAGCCGATATGCTTGAGTAGCCTATTTGCTATTTTCAAAAGATTATTATACATTTGAAAACTTGAAATGGGACATTCTGCACAAGTAGTCCTATATACTTTTTCTTTTGTTACTTTAAGTACATTTTGAAGCCAATGCTTTTGTATACTTTTAGTAAATGTTGAATTCCGGACTTTTACTAGTATTTCTATATTGCAGTATTGATACGTTTAGTTAAGTTAAAAAAAAAAAAAAAAAAAAAAAAAGTGAGCTACTTTTTCCACCCGGCGCTCAGTCAGCCCTGCGAGCCGAGGCTCTCCAGCGGGGTCCCTGTGTCTTCTCCCCCCGGAGGAGGGGAGGTGAGACTGAGGTGTTATCCAACACTAATAATTCCACAAGCGTCAGCTGTTCCCTCGCCAGGCAGCGAGCGGTGCCTGCTGGCTGTCTACCAGTCAGAGTTGCTAAGCAAGGGGACATTGCCTCTCACACGACTTGTTTTTGTTTCACAGGCCGGCGTGTGGCTGTCTGCCTGGTCTGTCGGATGCTCAGGCTGCACAAAAAATGCGACCAAAACAAATAAGCGCGGTGATGTTTACCGAAAGATATCTACAAGCTCATAGGCTTGTAGGTCACCTATACGATTTAATGTAGGTGAAAACATGCAGGAGGGGGCCTGGGCTATAGTTAGTCCTTGGGGAATATACGGTCTATAAGTATAGGCCAACATTTTATTTCGATCAATTTAAACAGCAGTTCAAACAATCTATACCTCCCTCTCACTCTGGCCACCTGTTAAAGTAGGCTATATAATGTATAATATGCAACAATATGCGATGAATGCAGCCTTTATGCAATCAGCAGAAAACTTTTACTCGCCAAAACGGTGTTTGCGCAAGGAGCACGTGCGCTGTCCATGGTGCTGAAGTTATAATGACGATTCACTTGCTGATGTGACGTCTCGTAGGATATTTTATTCCATGGCTAAAAGCTGGCCACGTCGCCCCAGCACAGGGTTCCTATAGGCATATAAAGTGGCTTCCATCCCATTCCCACCCCTGTTTTCTTCCCTGTCACGACCTTTCATTCACTTGCACACCTCGAAACTGGAAAGTCACGAAGTGCATGCAGTAGGCTACTTAGAGTAAAACTAATGAAAAAAACTAAACTATATATTTAATTTTAAATATCCCTGCTTTAATAATAGATAATAAATAAAACTAGGCCTACTGACACAATAACCTCGATAGGAACAACAACAGGTGTTTCAAGCATGCCTGCACTCCATGATCCAAAGCACCAAAGAGGATGAAACAGAATCCTGTTGAAAGATGAAGGGAAATGCCACAGCACCACAAACGCAACATTGCAGATCTGAAATATTTTGGAGTGCGTGCGTGCGTGCGTGCGTGCGTGCGTGTGTGTGGGGGGGGGGGACACACGTCACGCCTCCTTATTTTAGCATAGAATCTAGCCAGCAATGAAAAGGGTTTGAAGTACAGAGTAAAGTCCTCAATGTTCATTTTAGTGCTGAGAGTTAAACAGCTACTCAGAGTTCAATGTTATTGCATGCAGTGCCATAGCAGCTACACCACCCGTAGTTCCATCTCTCGCCTGTTGGTGTCACACTTACTCCTCGAACACTCGGAGCCTGCCATACAAGCACAACGCACGTACGCACGCACACAGACACGCACCACGCGCACGCTTTAAAGCCCGGGCGGATGACTTCACCACCATTCCGCCTGGGTTTCCTTTATGATCCCGGGATCTCCCACTTCCCTCAGCAGACATCAGCCAGCAGCACAGCAGAACACATCTCTCCCAACAACAACATCCACTCTATAAGGAACCAGAGACACGCACCGACCGACCGAACACAAAACCGCGGTCTACAAACGGACATCTGTAGGCTATAGGCTACACGCTACACGTCGATTGATTGATTGATTGATTGGTTGATTGATTGATTGATTGATTGATTATTTCAAACGGATTCCGACCGGAGAAAAAACAAAAAAACTCGAGAAGTGCAACCACGACAAAGGGATATATACGGCTATATATCAAATATAGCCAGACTACTTGTTCTTCCACGTACCGAGCGTTGAACAGTGCTGTACTGTGCCAACAACATGTCCGAGGTGCTGCCATACAACGAGGGGAAGATGAGCGGCTACGGCGCGGACAGTGAGGTCAGCCAGATGTCCTTTAGCTGCGGACTGCAGGACACAAGCGCCTTCTTCGCGGGGTCGCAGGCGAAAAGACCCCCGAAACTCGGCCAGATCGGCAGAGCAAAGAGAGGTAATTAAAACTAAAACAATATAATAAAACAAAAATAAAAATTGAAAAATCGGAATGGTATTTGTTACCCAGATCTGTTCTGCATGGTCGGCAAGCGACGCCGTGCATGGCGTATGGATTGAGCTGCACGCATTGACAATAGATCCTATACACGCGCATGACATTGTAAACATGTGAAAACGGGAGAGTTGTGCAAAAAAATGTAGCTTTTATCTATACAATAAATGAATTAAATTAAATTAAAGGTCTAGTTTCAGTGCGTATCTTTGTTTATCCCACGACTCGCCAATACAACCATCCCTTATGGCTATATTTGCAGTAAATAATGCATTTATTATGCGATCATATAAACAATAACCTCTTGTGTGATAGACACACGGCGCGCTTTGGGGTTTGGCAGCATTTTTACGCAGTGGCACTGGCATCATTGTTATGAAATCCATCTGTGAAAAATCGCGTCAAGGACGAAGTGTAGCGTACGTTCTTCTAGAATGATAGAACGTTGCATCCACTTCGTCCTTGCCTTTGCACTTGGACCGTTTGCCTGTCTGACATGCTCTATATTCCTTGAATGGTGCCAGTAAACATCCCCCCTCTCCTTTCCACAGTGGACATCGAGGACGACAGAATAAACGATGTTCTGAAAGGCATGACAGACAAGTCGTCGCCCGGCGTCTAAACATGACCGACGCCTCGCAAGACTTTTTATTTTTGATCACCCGATTTGAGGAAGGAAGCACTTGTCGGCTGTAAAATGTGCATGTTTTCGAGGATTGTGTTTAACGGAGGAGGAAAAACACACACGATGGCACCGATCAAGCGAAGACAAAAGGACGGGGATAGTGAAAGAAACATGGAGGGGGGAAAGGACGGAGAAAAGATAATGAGGAAGGCAAAAAAGGAAGATTAAAGAGAGAGGGCGAGAGAGAGACTCTGGGGAAAAAGACGGAGGTTTATCAATGATGGGGTTGCTGGCAATTCTCCAAACGAATCCCGATTTTTTAAACTAGGCTCCTGCTGCGCACCAAGATGTTGAGATGGCGGACACGCCTCCGTTCCTCAACTCTGCTGGTTTTCTGATGGATTGAATTGTACTCATTCTATACTTTCACGACCATCTCTCTTCCAAAAGCGCTGTAAAACAACGACAATAACAAGAAGAACAACAACAATAAGAAAACATTTGCGCCTTGGGAAGGCTGAAGCTACCATTTCAAGCCCTATCTCAGTAGTTGTACAGTACTAGTAGGCTTCTGTAGGCTCTCTCTGAAAGCTCCGAGACCTTCCCCCTCCTTCTCCCCTGCAGTCCTCCCTGACCTCCTACACGCTTTTTGCATTGTCGATTCAAACAGCGACACTGGCATTCACGAGGAGCTGTCCATTTCAGCACTGCGAGAACTTTAGAATGCATTCCCCACCCCGTTGCTGCTAAAGGAAAAGAAACAAAGAAAAAAAGCTTTTTAAAAAAAACAACAGACCAACCAAACTCTCAATAGTGGAGAGACCCATTGTATGTAGAACATATATCCGAGGATGGTGCAATGTTAATATCTTCTTTGTTATTGGCTCATTTTGTTTTGGCCTCGCCCCGTTATAGGAAAAAGAGCATTACTAAAGTGGTTCAAATAAATCACAGGCTATACCTTTTAATTGGTTGTATTGTCCCGCCACCCCATCCACCCACCCACTCGAGTCGTGGGTGCAGGTTTGGCACCTTGCAGTGGTTCTCAAACATTTCCATGTCAAGGACCCACACATTGATGTGTATTTGGCCGCTGACTCCCATTCGAAAAGATTTTGTTCCAGGGTCCGTCCCCCCCATAAGAGAGGATTTGTCAACATTTTGTCAACATTTCTCAACATTTTTCAAAAATAGCATATTTGCAAGCTCACGATGTGTCCTACATAGGACCCATTGTGGGCTTGCAAATCGGGTATTTTCGAATAGCCAAAAAAACAACAGAGGTAAAACAGGGCTTAAGTGTTTCATCTGTTCCTCATTTTGCCGGGGACCCCCTGGATCCCACCAAGGACCACCTGGGGGTCTCCGGAACTCACTTTGAGAACCAGTGAGATAATCTACACCTGCACATATCTTTTTTTCACCTTTTCAATATTCAAATGATGGAAAGAGGCCAGCATATAGATGTGGAAATTATAGTCAATTGTTTTGAAATAAGAGTCATGAAATCGATGGCAAAAAAATGAGGTTTGCTATTATTTGGTTATTTTTAAAACTTTGCGATTATTCGTGTTTTGTCCTCTATAAATTTAAAGTCAACCTTTTCCCTCCCATCTATTTGCATGAACCTTCGCTCCGGTGCCAACACTAAGGTGCCACCACTTTTACCCTGGCACGCTTCTTTTTAAAACAAAATTCATATTTGTATTTTTATATCTAAATATTTGTTATTTAAAATGATACGTATGCTAGTCTATCGTCTTACAATTCATCAACAATGTTTATATTTCAGAGATGACATACAGGTCGAGACTAGGCTACACATAAGAGGAGAATCTAGAGATTTGTGGTTGACAGGTCTCATTCTATATCAAGAGTTTGACGTTTTTTTAAAGACTAACTGAATGTGTTTTGGGGTTTTTGCACACATCAATGTTAAAACTATTATTAAGAAATCGTATACTGTGACTTGAGCTTCGTTGATGAATTTGTTAGAAAAATGGCGATTTTAGAGTAAATATTGCACTGTTTACGAGTATCCTCAAATGACACGTTGTTATTTGACCGATTTTGAACATTACAGTTATGTTCTTTTGTTTTTATTTTTTATTTTGTTTATTTTGTACCATTCTTTTAAAGAAACTGGATATGGTTTGTTGTGCATGAAACCTTAATATTTTCAATAACGAGACATCATTTTATGAAGCAAAAAAGCAACAAAAATGTCATGACATTCTAAGAATGAGTCATTGTATATTATGATGCCATTTTCACTGTATTTGGTGAACTAATAAATGGTGAAAGAACATGTAAAAAACTAAATGTGTCTCTTTCGTGTTGCTTTTGTCACATAAAACAATCCCATTATGGAAATCCAGTCTGGTCAAATACCAGTGAGGCAAGGTCGTAGAATGATGTAAATGTTAAATCCTAAAACAGCACGTAGTAGACTACAGTCAGACATCAATGCTAAAAGGATAACACACAAAAATAGTCCTGTGGACTTCCATTGTGGTCCTACAGTATATATATTCAATTTATATAGCATACAAAAATTACACAATGACATCAACAAATACAAAACACTACCATGTACCAAGGAGAAAAAGGAAAAGTGGCGACAGTGTATGACACCTCTTGCAAATGGGAATTTGGTCGAGTTACATCTGAGAGTATATACAAAATGTAGGTCCATTCGGTTACATGTGCACAGCCTACTCTCAGAGCTAGGACAAATAAACACTTTGATTGATTGGTCGAATACCTTATCGACAGTTTAAAAGCAGCAGTAAGCATACATGAAAAAACTAAAACAAAACTAATCTATAATCAAAATCTATAGACAAAAAGGCCAAAGGCTTTTTTCCTAAACATTCAAACATTCCTCTAGTCTAGACAAACAACAGTGTGTGTGTGTGTGTGTGTGTGTGTGTGTGTGTGTGTGTGTGTGTGTGTGTGTGTGTGTGTGTGTGTGTGTGTGTGTGTCTGTGTGTGTGTGTGTGTGTGTGTGCGTGCGTGCGTGCGTGCGTGCGTGCGTGCGTGCGTGCGTGCGTGCGTGCGTGCGTGCGTGCGTGCGTGCGTGCGTGCGTGCGTGCGTGCGTGAAATGTTCAAACATGTTCAAAACAAACTTACATATAATTTCAGACCATGTTCAAATCATACTTGCATTATTTCCAAAGCACATATGTTTTGTAACAATTTGTATAGCAATCGTAGAAATATTAGGCCCTGAAATGTCAAATGTTCAAGCATGTTCAAATCATGTACAGTATAGTACTTTACATTAGGCTATTTCAGCATGTTCCATAGCATATATTTCATCCCAATTTAGTACCATTTTGGGAGAAATTGCCAATTTAACACAGAGGTGCCCCATGCACACTCTTGTGCACACCATCTCATTTGCCCCCAGGCGAAAAAGAACCTGCAACGTGTTTGTTCATTAGCCCGAACAATCATAGACAGCTGTGAACGCTGTACTCTGGGTCACATTACAGGGGCATTATTTAAATGACATCTGAGACCTCCAGCTGGAAGATGCCATGAATTACACTAATGCATTCCTTATCAACAGTGCTTCCACTTGTGGTCAAACCCACTGTTGATTTAACATGTATACAGGCAGTGGTGTACATGTACTCAAGTACTGTACTTAAGTATCATTGAGGTATATTTGTAGGCCCTACTTATTTTCAACACTTACTTTTACTCAACTAGGCCTACATCTCATATAGGCAAATTGTACTTTTACTCCACTACTATTAAAAGAAAACGTAGGCACTATTTAGATAAATGTGTAAAAAGTAAATGTACTTTTCCCACCACTGATTCACTTTCAGGGTTAAATATATGAACACTCCAGATTGTAATGTTGTTTACACCCCTGCATGGGGTCCTTGAGGGGGGGGTGCAACATTGAGGTCCGGGGCTAGGCTAGGCTAAACTCCCGCTCGCTCGAGCCATTCAGTTATAATTATACTTCCGGAAGTCTTCCGGGTGCTTCAAAACGCCACTGAGCAACTTCCACTGAAATGAATAGCGGGGGGGCGGGGCTAACGCTCCAGTTCGGTCTCTATCCTTCTATATACTCTATGGTTTAATCGCTTTAAAGGAGAATACCGGACTAAGCGTTTTCTTCTGATGTTATTATAATTATCCAAGAAAGAGTGCAGTACAGGTGAAAAATGACATAACTCCATCCTGATTGCACCGCAGCTCCGAGCGCGTGCTGTGGGTTTAACGGTAAATCGCCCACTACGGCAGCCCATTTGAGACAAAACACTGTGGAGAGTTATGCGACATTACGGACGTTTTTTGAGCGATCAAATAAGCGATTTATACCGCTAAACCTACCACACATGCTCAGAGCTGCATGCGGCGCACTTGGGATGGAGTTATGTCATTTTTCATCTGTACGAGGATATAATAACATGATCATATTAAGGTAAGAAAACGTTTAGTCCAGAATTCTGGATATTGGAAAATAGGAGATCTACGAGATCACAGAATGTTGTGAGCTTGTAAATCTGCTATTCAAAAATACTGTATTAAAAAGTTGGGGTATACATTTTTGGTATATTTTTTGGAAATATTTTAACAAAGCAAATCTTGTATGTGGTTCGCTGCCTGGTATCCTACAATACAATACATGTTGTCCAGATAATACATATACAAACAACATCAAATCTTAATCTTCTCTTATGGAGGTTTTCAGACAGCTAGGGTTCAGTAGCCAAATACATAGAAGCACTGACTTAGCGGAGTGAGAAAATAATGCAAGTATGTCAAAAAAATGCAACTATACAATGCAACAGTTAGAAGAACACCAAAGATCAACAATGTGCCACCGCAGTGACCTCCAGTCCCCCTATACCACTTGCACTATTAAGGCTACTGACCACCCTGCATATTTCAATTGATTTTGTTTTGTTTTGTGTGTGTGTGTGTGTGTGTGTGTGTGTGTGTGTGTGTGTGTGTGTGTGTGTGTGTGTGCGTGCGTGCGTGCGTGCGTGCGTGTGTGCGTGCGTGCGTGCGTGCGTGCGGCTATGGTCAATTACATTGTGACATTGACGTTTAGTGCTAGCAGACCGGAACAGAATTGACATTTGGACTGATATTGCTGCCATTATCTGCTTCTCTTTGTCTCCCTCTCTTCCCGGGATGGGGGAGGGCTCAATGGGCCCCTGTCAGGCAGACAGTGGTTTTGATGGTTTTCGATGTTACACTGTAGTCTGATCAAGAGTAGGGCAGACTTTAACTGCCCAGCGTCAGTTGGAACCATTTATAATAATTAAATGGGGGTCCGTAGCCTAATGCATGTCAAACACATCTTCTCTTATGGGGTCCTTGGCATATCATATTCAAAGGGTGATCCGCAAGCTAAAAAGTGTAATTTTGGGGGTTCTTGATATGAAAAGGTTTGAGAACCAACCACTGCTGTATAGCAGGTCACTGATGAGGAGTGAGAGCAGGGGAGTTGGGTGGATCCAATGCACGGGGACAGGGGTAGGATGACTGACTGTTTCCTACACACAGAGACGGCCGATGGTCAGTGCCCAGGCAGGGGCGCTCTCGGCCGGGCAGGGGACCATGGGGGAGGCCCCTGGTCCATGCCTGGCTGTCAGTGTCTCTGTCTGGGGCCTTTACACGGAGGTCAAATACCCAGGCAGGGGCGCTCTCGGCCGGGCAGAGGACCCAGGGCAGACTGCTGGGCGAGTGCTGGCACTTTGGCATGGGGGGTCAGATCACCTTATGGAATGAATTCTGTACTGGCCATTTATGGAGTGTGTCTTGATTGTACAGGGTTTGATGAGGTCAGATCAACATATGGAATGTCAGAACAGGTCAGCTCCATATATGGAGATCTAAGGGTGGCAGCGGGGGCAGTGTCTTGAGTGTACAGGGTTTGATGAGGTCAGATGAGGACAGATCAACATATGGAATGAATTCTGTATTGTGTCACGAGGCATGACGGACTGACTAAGTCTAAGGGACATTCACTCACGACACACGAAAATGGATCTGTGACCCACAAATGGGTCCCGACCCACTGTTTGGGAAACAGTGCTATAGAGCACTACTACTGTAGCCAGAGCGCACGTTCTATAAAGTCAGCCTTGACTCAGCAGCTTTGGGGGTCATAGGTCACGTGGCCTGTTTAGTTGAAGTGAGAGTCAGAGAGAGAGGGAGAGAGAGAGAGAGAGAGAGAGAGAGAGAGTGAGAGGACCCCGGGGTGTTGACCTGACAGATGGCCAGGACAGCAGGGCTGCACCATGCAGGGTCCACACACACACACTCGCTCGCGCACACACACGCACACACACACACACACACACACACACACACACACACACACACACACACACACACACACACACACACACACACACACACACACAAAGGTTCGCACTGTGTACTTGTGAGGACAACGATGATTTATTCGATTTTTTTAAAAGTTTTTAACCATACGCCTAGCAAAAGCTGAAAAGTAGTCGATCTACAAACCCACAACGCGTCATTGCGCTGCAACAATATTCATCATCTCCACAGTCTGTTCAATAGAAAAACACATAACCATATAGCAGCACACAACAACAACATAACACCAAGACAATGCATGAAGTCCCCCCTGTGTGTCAAAGAATTGATTTAAAAAAAAAACTGACCGTGATTTCTGACCGTGTACGATATCATGGTGAACCATTCAGACCTCATCTGGTCATCTGGGAAAGGCATTTTGTGCCGTGCTGCAAGCTAGACATTTTTTGAAATTTGTGTTTTCTGGCGGGGTCCCTTTCACAAAACGTTTTCAGATGGGGGGTCCGCAGCCAAATACATATCAATGTGGGGGAAAATAATATGTTTGAGAATACTCTGCCCTACAAAGCCAAAGTGCCGTAACTACGTTTTTGGACACACAGACCTATTTGTGTATCCAAAATTAGTCTTTGTGATTTTGGGGGATAAACAATTACCTCAAGAACATATTTTCAATTATTAGTGTAATATCACTTATTTGCCGATATCATATTTGGCTGGCCGGTTGAAACACCTAATATTGACCTTTTTGTTTTTATTTTATAGTCCAAACCATTTTATTATTATAGTTACTGTACTTTGGCTTTGGAGGACATTTGTAGAATCAGCCTGCAGTCTTAATGGGTTAAATAGGGCAACACTGCAGGCACAGAGCTGTACCATCTATCCTTCCCCTTCACTTCATCCTGAGTGGACATCAGCCGTTCATATTTCTCTCTGTGTTACGTAAGCCTGCACAGTACAGTACAGTATCTAATAGCATTACTGGATATCGCCCGAGGGAAGCCGGCATATAATTATCATTATTCGCTTCATAATGTACAATGCAGACCATACAGCATCGGTGATGGACAGTTACAAAGTACATTTACTTGAGTAATTGTGAAGTACATTATCTGTAGGCTATTTGTATTTTTTGGATACTTGTGACTTTCTCACCACTATACATTTCACTTTCAGTGACTCTTTTTGATACAGAGACAACATGGCGGCAAGACTAACTGTTCAGGAAGAGGTTAAAAACAGATTTATTTTTATGTGAGGAGTTATAGCACAGGCATCCTCACGTACTACAGCATGTCTGAAAAAAAATGTCAGAGCTGAAATTGACATGTAAATATGAACTAAATGCTTAAACGTAGCTACCTATAACCTATTTTCTCAACTCGCTGTTTTCTGTAAGACATTACTCTATAAGCCATAGGCCTATCTCCAAAAGTGGTGGGTCAAACTGAACAACCAATAGGTCAATTTGAAGCTATGATTCCTGCTTTCACATGACATGAAAAAACGAAAAAACAACAAATTTCAATGACTATTAGCCTCGGTCAGAAACGGTCACATTAGGGGTAGGGGGGGACAACATTTTTAGAATATGGAGATAAGAGGTTTCTCCCGACAGTGACGGGTTCACCGGCTTCACTTTCTGAAGTGTGGACAAGGATGTTTGAATCCGAGCTGGGAGTCCCAGTGTGACGAGGGAACAGTCAAAGTCACTGCAGCAC